>NC_092704.1:12889870-12892370 GCF_964275005.1 Diadema setosum | reverse complement strand
ATTTCTGCTTGGATTTTCCGCGACGACGGTTCAGTTATCGACTCTTGAGGAAGGCAGTCACGACACGTCTTGGCGCAAGGGTTGTCTTTCTCCAAGATACTTTTCCTCATTGAAAGGTCTTCTGGTGAACATATTCCTTTTTCTCCCTCCTTTTGTTTTTTTGTTTTGTTTTTTTTGTTTTTTGTTTTTTTGCTGTCTTGGTTCATGTCTAATCTCTTACTCTTTCTCCTGTCTCGCTGTCTCTCGCTTCTATTTCCCTCTTTTTCTCTTAACCTCCAGCCTGTCTTTTTCTGCAGTTCCTCTGCCACTGTCTGCTTGTTGATTTACTCTTTTAGAGTTGACAATTTTATCCTGTTCATCGACTGCATTGCGACGCAGAGGGGAAAAAGAAATGCATCGTGGTTTAACATTGATTAACCCTGTGATTGCCGAAGGCAAGTGCAGTGAGTATGATATCAGTGGGTGTTCGAAGGTGGTGTTCGTGAGCGGGTTCATGGTTAGACGAACGCACCTGTGTCGCTCACCCCTCCCCGTTTGTCTGTCAAAAAGACCTTTGAAAAGAGTTTTATTTTGAATAGTGCACTGGAACAATTGGAATGTTTAAAATTGGACCTAATCTAACACTAGTAGGAACAAGATTTCTCATTTGCATGTTTTCAGGTATTTCACCTTTGCTTTAGCGCCTGTCTAAACGTAAGTTTTATGCTACTAGAATTGAAAAAGTAGATAAATGATTGAATACATCTTATTTTACTTTATCCAACATAAAGAGTAAACTGCCTAATGACAGTGTTCAATCAATATTTTGTATTCCAAACATTTGAAGCTGTAACGCATCTTTTAAAAGGAAAGGTCAGCTGCAATCAACGTCATTGCATTTAGACTTAGATAGGCCTATAATCTGTCACATTTTGTTCAGGGAAAAGGATTTTGCCACAAGACCCATTCATGAATGCGTACAGGAATTCAACTGTCATGAGTATACTGCCTTATTTCATTTTCTTTTTCATTCTTTTGTTTTCCCTTTCCAAATGTCCACCGATGTTCTTCCTTTCCATGGTGAATGTCACATAGAGTAAGTCAATCTTTGGTCAGTCAAGATCACTACTTACATTATCTCTCCATGAATTGAAGTTAAAAACGAGAAAAAATATCCTTGCATGAATATAAAAGAACAACAACTTTAAAACAGAAAGTGATTGTCATTTCCGACTCGTTTTCCTCTTCGCAGCACAGAATTGATGTGATTGGCGTGGTTGTTAAGGAAAATGATAGATTAAGGAAATTGAGGTGTGGTGGAAAAAAAAAAGAGAGGAAGAAAGTGCATGTTAGTTTTTCTCATTTAAAATCTAATTTGCTCCGCCATTTCACGCCATTGCTGGAGCGCGTCAATATAATAAGTAAGAAAAGGATTTCGTATTGTTTGTTCTTATTTCATCAAATCAGCCCATACCTTCACTTCAGATTTCAACCGCCACTCGCAATTCTAATTTCAGTACAATCAATATATTTGAAAAAAAAAGGAAGATGACGTTGCAATACTTTCAAACACAGTCACCGGAAATTATTAATGAACAAAAAAAAAAAAAAATAATAATAATAATTCAAAAGTAAACACAAAGGATTGCCCTAGTTTTAATCTTATAATCAGAATGTCATATACCTGTATATCCCCGTATAAAGCGTTGGCAATGCTTTTTGTTTAACCCCTACTTTGAAAAAAAAAGAACAAAAAAAAGTCCAGTTATCGACAAATTCAGAAACATTAAAGGTCAATATTGTTGTTTCGCGTTATGCACAAGGGGCAGAGACTGCTATTATTATTCCAAGACAGATTTCCCATGTGATTGCCCTATGAGCGGCATACAAAAAGGGAAATTACCTCCGTAGACGAAAAGAAATAAAGACAGTCAAGGGAGGCATATTGAGAGTGCGGATTCTTATTGCTTCAAGTTTTGTTTGTTTTTTTTTTCCAAATAATCGTTTGTGCCTAATACATGCACGCACTCTCTAGGGCATCATACCGGAATCATGTCCATAGTGCATCACCCTTTTGAGTATCTTAGTTTCCAGTGTTTGTCATTTTTTCTTATCTTTTCTGTCAATAAATTATTTGTATTTCTTATTTTATAAAGAGAAAGAAGACTTCGTATAAGGACTTATCAGATTGCCTGGCACTTGACTAGTTTATTTTAACGCAGTGGTAGTCTTTTGCAGATTTTTGCTGGTCAAGTGTACGTGCATTAATATGCAAACATCTACATAACTTTTTACTCGCTATTGACATTTTTTTTAAACACTTAGAAGAGAGGTCGCATCATCCCTTGCCCCCTCACCCCCCCCCCCCTCATGAGGACATTCAGGTTAAATAAAACAAAAACATTATTTATGTGACTCTGCATCATAAACCCAACAAAAAGTTACCAGACATGGATTTTTATTTATGAACAGATTCTGAAAGAGCAGACTTTAAGCTTTAAAATGATGTATAACTCAATTC
>NC_092704.1:12734870-12884870 GCF_964275005.1 Diadema setosum | reverse complement strand
AGTATTGTTCACATTTTATATATTTAACAACACTTAACATCGATTATACTGGCTCAAATTTTTATGTTGGTTATTTCTATCCCTACGCCCTAACTCACATTTTGGAACTATTTTGAAGCACTGATGCTTGTTTTTTGTTTCATCTGCAAATGGTAAATTATGCCTTTAAGCATCCAAATAGGTTAACAAATAGAAATAAAGTATGCAAACAAAGTGCAATATGTCAGTCAGTATTGGGGATCGGCAATTCGGTATTGTTACTTGCTTGTATAATCATTGGGGCGAGTATCTTGAAGTGTTTTTAAGGCAGCAGTAACAAAACATATTCACAAAGACACGGATGATGAAGAAACTGCATTTCGGACAACTGGATATCGTCAGCATGTGGTCAATATTTTCGAATCCTTTTGAATGTATATACAATATTTCAAATAACTGCAATTAGCATGTAAATCATTTCATGCCATTATTAGTTGCTGTTGTTGCTGTTGTTAGGACAAACTTTGACTCCAACTCTGACATAAAATTGATCGGGGAATTTACTCTGATTTAAAGTAATGACCACACACACACACACACACACACAAAGAAATGTGTCAGCAGAGGTGCAGGGGATTTTTTTTCTTCAATCTTGTTCATGTGATCGATGTGATATCCATTATAACTCATATAGGGGCCTATTCATATAAGAAGACGTTGCAAGTATTGATTAATTTTGTTCACGTTTATTTCACAGGCAGAGTTATAAGTAGATTTTTTGTACTGTCTTTCTTTTCTTTTATTTTATTTTTACTCCTGAGCTGGCATCTGTCTCAGCTTGTCTCTTTTTTTCGCTTTTCTCACATTTTCCTTTTAGTCTCTGCCATATTTACCTTGTGGACCGGCGGAACGTATATTTACGAAGTCTTCACGGCGACTCTCGGGAGACGGGAGGCAGGTGGAAACTGTAGCCACACCACTAATTGATCCTCTTTTATGCGCGCAGACAAAAGGAGGTGCCTTTTTGAGGAACGTTCATGATAACAAAAAGCTCGCCGCTCGTGGTACTACAGAACATTCCTCTGCAGACCCCGCCAACTTCATCGCACACACTCGCGCGCGTTCGAAAGGTCTCGACGATGGCGTTCAAACAATGTTCGTTGGTGAATCGTATCTTTCGACTTCATACAATTCGAGGTTTAGAATAGGCAAGTGCCTTTTTCATCTCCGGTTTGGTCGCAGTTGGAGCTGCTTTCGTTGCTGTTCATGTTACGGGTTGTTTTGCGGAAGGAATTACGTGGGATGATGCTATTTACGTCGGGGCATCCTTTCTTTCTTTCTTTCTCTTGTTTTTTCACTACACCATCTCTTCCTCCCTTCATGCTTCATTTTCTTTCACCCCTCCTATTTGTGGAAGTTTTAAACCCATATTTCCCATTTCAGGTGTTTGATGTCCTGTTGTTTGTCACAGACATAACCTCTATGGACAGTCGAGACATGTTTTTTTACAACTCGATGACGTAAAAAGAGTGAGTTATCAGGGCTTTCGACTGTGCACCCAACAATCAAAGGCTAAAAAACATCTGTCCAGGTGAATGAAAAACCAAAAGTATCAATAATGAAGATTTAGTTTTGTTACTTTCTATTTATCCATTTTCTTTTGCTCGAGATGTAGAATGTGTAATTCCAACACCTGCAAGAAGAACTTTGTTAGAAATATATTTATGTAAGGAACTTTTTAGCCGACGCACCTTGTCGAAGCCGTGCTGTAAGACCGTTGGCGAAATCTGAGACCGACATCGCCCCTCGCACTGGTTGACTTGGATCTGTTCCCGACACCGCAGCGTCCGCTGCATGGTCTCGTCGAAGACCTCGACGTCCACCGTCGTGACCCCGTGCGAGAGTTCGCACACCTCGCCGTTGGCCAGGGAGCTGACCTTTGAGATGCGACCGGCTCCGCACATGAGGACGAGAAGGAGGACCAACATGGCGGCTAGCCAGAGCTCCGCAACCCTCCGCTCGACCTATAGCCAATGACAGTTTAAGATTATGATTATTTACTTTCGGTAGTAAATGATAAAAAGCAGTTTAATCAAGAATCTTAAAGGCATAATTTACCATTTGCAGACTGGCAGATAAAACAAAAACCCAGCATAAGTGCCTCAAAATAGTTCTAAAAGGTGAGTTAGGGATAGAAACAACCAATGTGAAAATTCGAACCAGTATAATCGATATTAAGTATTGTTAAATATACAAAATGTGAACGATAGTTATGATAAATATATTTCCAGACTAAACCGTCCACAATTAAGGTTTAATGAGAAGAATAGTGATATCTCCTTATATTTTAGGCTTTATTGCAAAAAAAAAAAAATTATATCGTATAGGATGTTCTGATACAGCTGACCTACACATATGCATCCAAAGTGATATCTTTAATTTTCTTAAAATCACTGCTCCCAAAAATAAACAGGACCTTTAAAACCTGAACGAAACCAAGAATGTAAAATGTACTGGTAATGCAAGGGGGTTCCTAACATGCTTTATTTTCTGAGGGACTAGCCAACCGAGAGGTTCAGTGATTTCTGGTGAAAGAAGAACACAACTAGTGATAATAAGTATTATACATTTCAAGACGTCAAGAAACAGAAATTGTTATCAAACTCTGAACATTACCATAACACACACAGAAACACATACATACACATATTAAACACACACACACACACACACACACACACACACACACACACATTTTCCCCAAGGAATGCATTGAAACACAAGCTAAATTTTTTTCTGTCTGTTTTCCAATTATCCGTTACGATCTCTATACAGGATACCGCACGAACACATAATGTTAAACCGAATTCCCATACCCTTGTTCCGATTTGTAAATTTAAAGACATTTGTGATAATCTCAGTTGCAATCGTGTTAAGTGGTTTATCAATCGTAGTCGCAGGAATTGTGACGGTTGGCTGTGGTGACCTTAAAACAGTATCCCATTAGTCAAAAACCGTAGAATTAATATCTTTATTGAAGTCTCGTAGACAGTATTCTTAAGTACACAGAACGATGAAGCAACTATCAGAAATAAAAATGAAAAAAAAAAAACCACATAATCATCATGAACATGTACATAAGTATATTCCCGGGGTATACAAGTATTACCCAATACCCACTGAGTACCGATTGATCAAATCCACAACAACAACAACAAACCCACAAATGACAAAAACTGTGAAGGGTAAGATACGGTGAAAGTTGAGGAAGATAAAGCATAGTAAATATGATATATATATATATATATATATATATATATATATATATATATATATATAGGTGAATGAGTAATCAATTATAATAATTTTCGACGTGACATGAAACTGAATCATCTTTCCTCGAAAATGTGATAAAGGTTACACACATTTTTTTTTTCAAACAAACAGGAAAAACAAGACTGAAGACTTGTTTTTTTTTTTTTCCTGTAGGTTTGTAAGAGCAAGCACGCATACAGTATCGTCACACGCACACACTTCATCATAGACAAGTTGATAAAGTGTAAAACCGATTTTCGCATTACACATGGAACAACCACCGTACATTATTCTCCGCGGGGCGCCAAGTATAAATGCGGAGGGATCTTTTTGATTCGTCAGAGTGGGAAGATCTTTAAGTTGGGAGATTCCTAACTCCATACTATATTGCATGTTCAGTGGATCAGTTACCAATCGCTGCAGCTAATGTGTTTTCGGTCGAATATCATTACAAATATCTTCGGAGCCTTACGGGCGGAATGTGTGCATTATTTCCAAGTAGTCGGTGAATATGGTATGTAGGCCTATACATAAAGATGGGCATAGAATTAAGAAAAAATGAATGGAAAATTTGAGATGAACATGCATTATTTACGGAGGTGGTACAGAATTTGCCTGGTGAATCTCAAAATGTAGGCCTACTAACGTAACCAATTCAAAGAATAAGCCATACTCAGAGTCAATTCAGTGATTACGCTAAGCAATTGATAAGGACGCGAGAATATCAAACATCTTCATTAAACTTACAAAAATTGATGTGTTGATTTATTGAACATAGACATAAAAATGACATGTAACATTGATAATATAAAGTTTCAAACTGCCATGATAATAAACCTTGCCCAGGTCTCGCCAGTCGCCACCCCACTAATCGTCTCCCCACGTAAGCTTTGCAACCTACATGCATACTCAGGCATTCATAAACAAATGAACACACACACCCACACACACACACACACACACACACACACACACACACGCATAAACACACACTCTTACAATTTGCATAGGCTAGGAGAGTCCCACCTCCTCCCTTAGACAAATGTACATATTCGAATATATGTATGTACATGTGTGTGCGTGCGTGTGTGTGTGTGTGTGTGTAGATGTAAGTGCGGTGAAGGGTGTTAGTCTGTAATTGCATCAGCGAAAAGGTAGTAGTCATAACAAGAATTCTTGGCTCTGTGTTACAAACAGACGAAATGCATGAACTTTTCACATGACAAAAAAAAAATACACTGGAAACATAAATTTGAAATCATAGAAATGTCGCTGCTATCAATAGGTCTGTGGCCTTGTATACATCTGTATCCTATTCATTCGAGATCTTCGCTTGGATAGGAAAATGCGATTATAAACGATGAAAACTTCGAAGCATATTTGACATAAAGAAAAAAAAAACGTGTCCAGTCTTAGCCCGGGCTCCTGCAGGCTTCACAAGTACAAAATATAACAAGAAAAGTATAGAGAGACACAGAGAGAGAGATAACATTGATAAATAAAGTAAGAGAGAAAAAACAAACAGATGAGAGATGGAAGGAAAGAGAACGGTGGACTGATGACAAGAGAAGAAAGAGACATATCTTGTTAATCTCCTATATGGATCCTTAATATTAAAATTTTCTTTTTGTAACTTCGAATATTGTTATATTATACATGCTCGACATTCTAATATAATTATTATGCTTCTTTTAAAAATACATTAAAAACTATTTTCTTTTCTTTCTCCCATCCCGACGATTACTAATCAATCATTAGTACCACCCACGTACCAATATGTATATGCATGGACATACATACACTCGTACACACACACATACACGTGTATGTATATATATATATATATATATATATATATGATTATATATAAACATATATAAACATGTTGAGAATTCACTTATTGGCTCCACGCAGAAAAGAAGAAATAAGCTGGTAATGCATTTTTGTTGCCAATAAAGAATGAGTTTATTCGAGTCGAATAAACTCATTCTTTATTGGCAAAAAAAAAAAAGATGCATTACCAGTTTATTTCTTAATCTATATATATATATATATATATATATATATATATATATATATATATTTCATGTTAATCCTTTTTTAACCGTTGCTGTGAGGAAAGATCGTATACAAATGGAAAATGAAAAAAAAACACAAACAAATCTCTTACTTTGTTGCGCTCAGATCGCCAAATGAAATGACAAGTTATGGAGGGAGACCGACTAAATTCCCTTGGCTGACTCTCGATGAGTTAATCTGGCCTCCTCGTCCAATGTGATGCAATAACACGCCTATATCTAACGCATCAGATGTTTGACCGTATTTCGTCGGCTACGCACATAGTCTATATATGTCCACCACCATGTATATGAAGACGAAATGCTAGACGACGTCAATTACGATCGGGTTTAAGGTCGGATATACTTCTCATCTTCTTTAGCTCAATCGGATACTCTCATGCAGTAACACCAATAATCCTTATCTGATTATGAGATCTTGCATCAACGGTCAGTTGACACAATCGGTTGCTTTACCAAGGCGTGGAGTCAATCGGACAAATTCCGCAGGAGGCGCTAATACCTCTATGCCACCTCCTTGGATCCTTGAATAAACATCGGGCAAATTGTGCGGGACGGTTACCTTCTCCGCGCCAACGTGATTTGCCCTATTTGCAGAATTATGACAGGTGTATGCATACCAATGTGCCCCGTGGGCCAACGCTAAAAGAGGAAACAAACACTCACAAACAAACAAACAGCAGACGAAGTCGAATCATTCACGGGATTATAACACTCTTATAAACAACGGTACTCTCCTTCAGAGCTTAGTTGGGGCCTCTAGCCTATTAGCCATGCAGCGCCCCGCCGATCTTCGAAGGTGGAAGTCACGTGTCCCTTGTCAGTCCTCATTGATGATCCTCTATCTACCGGCAAAAAAAGATCACTAGACTCGTTTCCAGATCTGTTCCCGTCACCAGACGAATGATGGCACTAGTTAAGAGCGCCCTACCCCCACTACCCACGCGAAAGCGAGACCTGGCACTCCGCTCCTCCCTTTCACTAAAGGTAAAGGCACACCGACACAATGAATGAATCTCCTTAAACATTCCGTAATCCGACGTTTCTCGAGGAACGCGTCCGAAACACAAATTACATGAATCATGTAATTGTCACGGTCGTACGTGAGTTAGGACGAACCTAAAGTACTGTTTTATTTTCTTCTGCTCTCTCCCTTTTCCTCTTGTCCTGTTCTTTTTTCTCTCTCTCTTTCCTATTTCGAGAAACTCACCGTGTTTGCTTCATGCCCAAGGTTTGACCTCAATTTTCTGTTTCGTTCCACGGTCTTCCTGGCATCGATCGACCTTCTTAATTTCTGCTCCGCTGCGTTCAAAGGAATAGTCTGGAACAATTAAAAGCCGCAACAAAAAATCGGGCTGTTTGTTTTTGTTCGGGAGAGTTCAATGACTAACCCTTCATTCAGGCGTTATGATTCATAATGCGTCCTTTAAAAGAAAAATTACCATCTGGTTTGGTATCGTTTTTCCCTGCACCTCTCTTCGTTGGGTTTTCCGTCTTTCTCTCTGTCTTTACTTTCCGTTTTTGGTTGTTGTTGTTGTTTTTTTACTTCTATATCTGCTGTTTAAAAACTCCCAGTTTATTCCAGTTTGTCGTCACACCGATTTATCTCTTCTTTCTCATTCTTGTAGATTCTGATTCTTCTCATACTCGCTGTTGTTTTGCATCACTTTCAGCTTTTTTAATTCTTTAAATGATAACATTCTTTGTGCCATTCCTCTCGCTTGATTTTTCCCCTCTTTTTTTTTCCACCCTCTCTCCGTCTGCCACTGTTCGTGTCACCGGAACATTCTTCCACGGCCAGCTCCCTTTCTTGCTACCAAGTCGGATGTAGACACTGTCTTCTCATTATCGACCAGGGATCATTAACCAGAAGCTGGCAAGTTTCCAGAGGTCACGGCCAAAACTTAGCGAGGACCTACAAGGTTGATTTGGTCTGTGAAACATAATCTACCTATGTAGAATGCTATATAAAGAGATTCAGTTCGTCTACTTTCAGAGTACCTCCAATGCCCCCACCCCACCCCCCCCCCCCCCCATGTACGAATATGAACACGTACACGCACATGCACCATAGAGGGACAACAAGGAGCCACGCCACAAAATCAGAGTTCTGAACAAGGAAAACATAACCGACTCAAGCAAAGAAAGAAAATCTTCAAACAACGAGAAGTGATAACGTTGTAAGAACTCTCATCACGCGAAAGGATAGTCACATTTTATGGCCATGCAAACTGATTTTGAGAAAGATGTGGACGAATAGATATTTGCAATACAGTCAACCTTGCCTTGGTCGAAGCCGAAGCGCACAACCGAATTGCACCACAGAATTAACACGTTTATATTTCATCCCGGTAGGATATTTCTTCGAGTTTGCCAATTTTTCGACTTGTGCCACTTCGACTTCGCTCAAGCGACTTAGGAAATGTTGATTGTAATGCATACAAATTAAGAATAAACCATACGTAAGGACACAAAGATAATGTAGATATATTCATATAGTGGAACATAATCAAAACGTATATATATTTATATAATGTATATATTTATGTAATATATATATATATATATATATATATATATATATATATATATATATATTACATAAATATGTTTTGGTATTGACATTCCCCGTCGAGACTCCTGAAGAAGGTGGAGGCCACCGAAAATTTGAGTTGCTCAATAAACTCATTCTTATTGGCGAAATAATGCATTACTAGTTTATTTCTTATTTCTTCGTTATATATATATATATATATATATATATATATATATATTACATACATCATGATATGCATCTCTTGAATATGTTCCTTTTCAAACACAGTCATTCAATGTGTCGTTGACTGAACAGGGATCGTGCTTGTATAATCATGATTATGCGGCCTTTTTATTATGCTCTGTGAAAAATATTTGCCAGTCAGCTAAATTGATCTTTTGATAAACAAATTCTTGAAAGTTTAGTGATGGTTTTTGAAAGAAAAAATAAAAAATTAGGTAGTAATTATCATCAAAAAATAATCAGAGAAATCAGCTTTGCCCCTTATTATAGATAACATTCAAGTCTGCACTAATTTCAGTGAAGATGAACAGGGTAAAATAGCACGTGATGTATCAGCCATCGCGTATCTCCATATCAAACTCGCCGAGAAAAGAAACCTCATTTTGTCTACTTTTTCGCCACGGCATGGTAAACAACTCTATCGGGATATCTCATATGAGATTTATATCAAGATATTAAAAATCAGAGTTGGCGCAACTTGACATTATGAAGAGCGTGTCTGTATTTATTGTGATGTCAAAATGTATGCCCAAAAGGAAAAGGACCCTTTTAATGGTAGTATCAATTATATTTGCGAAGTTCAAGGTTGCCCCGATCGGTTTCCGTCGACGAAGCTTCACCTCGTGGACATTTCCTCCAAGTTCTAACATCAAAATTATATTCCAAAGTCTTTTAACCACATGGTTTAGACTCGCTTTAATTGTGTAGGTTCGTAGTAGCGAGTGTTTCAATCAAAACGGTATCTGAGAAGCGACCAGAATATACGTAGTGAGTCTTTAATGGATATCATCAGTTATCCAAAACGGTCACACACGCAAAGACCGTATGGCTTTTGATGCCACCGCGCTCTATGCCTTTTTGTGAGATCCGCCTGACTTTTGCGGTATCAATTATTGGTTAAATAGGGAATATGGCAATGTTTAAAAATAAAGTGCTTGCGGTTGGAATCTAGCCGGCTGTATGTCGGTTTTGTGTATCATTACCATGGTGACACATATTACTTTTATTCCTTCATCTCAAGTGTTTCCAACGAGTGAAATATACAAACGTTTCATGTGCTGTTTTATTTTTTCCCGGTTTTTCATCTCTTTCCCTTACCTTTTTCATCTACATAATTTTATTCCTCAGAATTGTGAGAGTAAATCAAAATATCTGTGTTTATTCACACATCCCTTCAAGTTTCATAATCTCACATTTACCTAACGAACACGACCACGTTGTCTTCAGGTGAGTGTAAAAAAATGAAACTTTTTTTTGTTCACTTTTCGTTATAACAAAAACTGTTTGATATTTTGAACTAAGGTACAAGGAAATCACAAAACCTTTGGATTCATCCCAGTCTATAACTATAACGCATGGGTGCTTTGGACTGAAATCCTGCGCAGGCAAACTATACCTTGCAACAATGTTGCAACGAAATACAAAATGTGATACTTTGGTGAGGCCTAGAAAACAAGACAAAAAATATAAAACAAAACAAAACAAAAACAAAAATTGACAACAAGGGTCACTCTCCCTGTTGATTTGAGCATCAGGCATATTCAAAATAAGCGTTTATACTACTACTACTACTACAAGGCTTTCCATGACATGGGGCAATTTCCAATTTATTGATGTAGGAACTCAGGTTACTTGAATTAAAATTTATGACGGTCCTTGCTGAGAAATTAACATTAATTTATCAATTTATGTATCGATATAGTCATTTATTTATGTACTCTTCTGTACATTTGCCTTGTTGGTTTGTAGGTTATGTTGCTTGTCACTCTTTTCTTTTCGAAAGCACACTTGAGTGTCAGCGTCTCAGAGTGAAAAGGGTCATAAGTGTCAATGAACCTCAGAGAAAGTGTTTTTTTTTAATGTCGTATGCGTCACACAGACATACAGACACACAAACACATACACATACAAATACACACTTAAGGTCTAGCTGATAATACTAAAGAGTTTGGACCACCAACCATGACTGGATGCTACCTTCACGTCCATTCTAAAGGTGGTGCTGCAGTACTAGCTCATCCTGTCAGCATTTCGTAGGCAATAATCACGCCATTTGTAATGGTGTTGAAACGGGATTCAACAGAGCTTTTTCCCGCGCATACTAGCAGTTCAGATCAAATTATTAAATCAGCGCGCTCGAGTCAGCCACATTGGATCCCAATGAAGCGCTAAGGTGAGTCAGTCGTGTACTTGTTCTCTGATCTTTTTTTTTTTCTGTAATGCCAGTTTCTGCTGGTTTTAAAATCGAAACAAAGTTACGAACAAATCTTTACCTAAACAACACAAGGGCAAACAGTATCGATGAATTCTGAATTTTCGATCACTAAATATCTTTCCCCCAAATCGTACAGCTTTACAACACATAAGGAGCTATGGAAAACTCGATTAATTAAAAACAGAAGAAATTACTTGAATTATGTTTCAGATTGCTCAGTGCACAACAGCTTGATAACTCACGTAATCAAACTGAATATAGATCCAAGAGTGTCCACTCGAATCTGCTTGTACTTGGACAATATTTCAAAGTTTGGTTATCCGGTGGTACTGAGCAAGATAAATCACTGCAAATTGTCAGCGCTGTCAGATACAACTAGTTATTCTATATTCATACGACGTGTGGAAATACGACGCATTCATATGTGACCATTCACATTCCAATACTAATGATATACATGCATGCGATAGAATTGCGCAAAACCTAACGCCTTGCGAGTAAGTTCCGCCTGTTTACACAACGTGTGGATATAAGAGCAGTCACGCACGAATATACGTCGTACATCGAAACGACGCTCAGTTCACCGTTTCCATGTATATAGTGTATACGCATACGACGTATTAATATACGGGCATTCAGAGACAACAAAATATCCTATATCCATACGTCCTTATCCTTACGAGAACTCTCTAGTCCGAAAGGTATTGATTCAGGACAATGGTAATTTACCACATGCAGCACGAAGTAGAACAGTATAATGCCTACATGTCGGATTGGTCATGCAACGGTATGGACTTTTGCTTCCATGCATTTCAACGTTTTCTAGTATTTTAAACTTTAAGAACACAACTTACCCCCCTTTTAGACTATAGAGTTCCCGTATGGATATAGGACGTATGGATATAGGGCGTTTTCATGTGTCTGAATGCTCGTTTATTGAAACGTCGTATGGATAGACGTCGTATATCAAAACGATGTTCTGAGCATCGTAATAGATGTACGACGTGTACCAATACGACGTTTTTCCGTATCGTATGTGTGGGCGGGGCTTATTCGCGGCGCTCGCTGGGGTTAGCGCGAACTACATAGATGAATGCATCGAAAAGTATAAACACAGTGTGCAAAGTTCGTACTACGCAAAGGAGAGAATTCCCAGGAAACATGACAGTGCACGAGGTCTGCTGCTGCCGTACGATTAACCCGTTGAGGACGAGTCCCGAGTATACTCGGGCAAATGCGTGTTATAGCAAAATCAGTCCGTTATAACGGAGTTAGGGAAATTCTGGTGGCCAAACAACATGTCACACATTCTGACACCGAAACAAATCACCACCACTAATCAAACTTAAAGTAATTAAAACTATATTCTTCCCTCGCCTCCTCAGATGTCATGGTCCCAGCCTCGAGCCATCTTGGCTTCCAACGTGGGCCGAACAGGCCACACCCACTGTCTACCAACATGCATAATTATTCATGACACCGTCCTCAACGGGTTAACGTTTACCGGGATGTTGTGTCTAAATTTTTCACGTGTCAATCGATGCACAAGACAGAGTGGATCGGTCAGAATTGGATGCGTGAGGTTAACTTTGGAACTGTTTAAAGGGATAGTACAGTATTGGTGGAGATGAGAATTGGGCTTTTAACTTTTTGCGAGATACCAAGAAAACACTTATGATATAGTACAGAACATACCATTTTAAGAGGAATTCAAAGTTTATTTGTTGAAAAACGGGTTTGGAATGACTGAAACATCCAAAAACAAAGTAGAACAAAGCGATCGTAATAAAGTGTGGGTCCCACATTTTGTTAGAATCGCTCTTTTTTGGATATCTCGGCCATTTCTAAACCAATTTTCACCAAATAAACGTTGAATTCCTCATAGAATTACATGCTCTTTCACATTTCATAAGAGGTTTCTCATTATCTCACCAAAAAAATGTTAGAAACCTGAAATTAGGTCTCAACCAAAACTGCACAATCCCTTTAAACCCACGAGCGCAGCAAGTGGATTTTAGACTGTTCCAAAGTTAAACGAGATCATCCAATTCTCATTGATCCACCAAATAGGCCTGTGCATCATTCGTGTTATAAAATATAAAATATTATAAAATATAAAATTCATTAAAAATACAATCTTTCCCCATGATGCGTTCGGTACACCTACAACACTGTACAAGACTTGAGCCATGCGTTCGGATTTTACCGGAGGCATGGCTCAGTGTGGATCAGTAAAAACCCATGCATGACAATTGACCAGTCATATTACAGAGATTCCAAAGCCCATTTCATAATATACGTTGTACATCCATGCGTCGTATGAATAAACGATAACTCGGTGTGAATTGTACTGTATTCATAAGTTGTATATCCATAAACGACTTATGGACATACGATAACTGGGTGTGTCTGAACGCGGCCTTAGAATACAAACTCAAACTTGTTATGGTTAGAAAAATGTGAGGCAAAATAGACCTGTCGATATTTCAACAACAACAACAAAAAGATATAAAAATATGCGGAAACACAAGGAACCGCCTAAAATAATTTATGATTTAATCGTTTCAGACATATCGTGTCGGGTTGATCTCGCATCGGTATGTTAAACCATCCATTCTCTTCTTGTGTGGGTTACATGTCGGATCGTGTGACAATAATTGCAATCACCGTTCCTTTCTCGCTTCATAAAGCATCATTGCGGTTTGGATCCTATTTGATTGTATTGTAAATCCCCCCCCCCCCCCATACGGAATGTAATGGGTTACTTTGTTCTTTGAAGCAGGCACGTAATCTGGACTACCTTGCAATCTGTATCTTGTGAAATTATCGTTTATTGTTTAATTATCGTTCATTTTCAGATCTGTAGGGATGTGGTTACGATAGAGAAACTCCACGGTAGTAGCCGTGTTCATTGATATTCGTTAAGATTTCATTTGATGTGAAATGAAAACCAATCCCTGTCTATAGGAACTCGGTGGAAAAATACAAATGCATAGGCATGAGATATAGTCTGATTCAGAGATTACCAGATCTGTCGCAGTGTCGATCTCTGGCCTTTCAGAAGATGAAAAGCTTTGTAAGAGCTTAGGACACATGGAAAATAGGACAAATGTCTGCAAAAGTGGATAAAAATCTCTGCAAACTTTTACGCGCGAAATTTTCCATCACCCTGTCTCCATGTCGGCAGCGCCATGGTGCGTGTCGAGTGATGGGGCCGCAACGCGTACCCTTGCCTACGTGGGAACCAAAACATTGTAGTAAAACGCGCGCTCCTTCTGCAGACGACAACGCGACCTTTGGCCGTCCATTGACGCAATCGGAATTGTGGCGAGCGACTTTTCCAGATGTCTTTACACACGTTAGGAATGCCTAACACTGTGCTTGATTTTTGGGTGAGCGGACGAGAGGAACTCGTAACCAACGCCCCATTGCCAGAGTTTCTGGACTTTTTATTATCATTATTAAAGGAACATGGATGGAGGTTCACGTTTCTTTGGGGTAAATAATTTCTGGCTGCCTACGGTTCATTTCTTACGATTCTCACACAAGTCTTTAGACGAGTGTTCCACGATTGTTAAAGGGGTGCCGTTTGCTACTTGACCGAGAACGTGCCTGTTACAACCACACCAAGAACAGCAACTTCCACATTCTCTGCGATTGACAAAGACCAGGGAGGTGAGACAAATATCTCACCTCCCTGCACAGCTGAAATTCAAAGTGACTGGCACGCCCCCCCCCCCCCCTTTTCTTGAAACGTCACGCCTCTTTCCAAACAGCGCCAACATCAAAACCATAGATGTTCCCGACGGAAACTTCGGGCGGACGCGATAGAGGGTTATTTCATGTCATGCGCAAATCGCTTGAATCAGACATAATCGACAGTGATCAATAAAGCAGTGACGAACGATTCAATTAATTGATTTCTGTCGGGAGATTTACAGACATCAGGCTTACTGAGAGCCTTGTAAGGTAGTGAAAAAATATCAAGGCAAACAAAGAAGACAATCTTTTTTACGTTTCAGTTCTGTCAGTTTGCCAACAAAACATTCTTACTGTGCCTTTCACGTGCTGGTACGTGTATTTGGGACAGTGCCATATTTATCGAAGGCAAATGGGTCGGACATGAAAGACACATTAAAGGCGAAATGTGTGGATTAACCTTCACGCCAGACGATACTATTTTGGCACCCAGCCAATGAACCGGCTACGTACCGGCTGTAAAATCGTTTAACATCTCATTCAGACGATAGTATCTTGGCGGGCTGGAGTGGCGTACAGGTACATACACTACAGGGTCAAGGTTGTAACGTGTCTAACCCTCAGGTACAAGTATGTCTGGACTCTGGTACCGTTCCAAACTGTCTGGGAAGTGCTTATGCAAGATGAGTTTTTTTTTTTTCCCCTATCGGTGTGTGGTCCAAAAGGAACAGGAAATAAGTTAAACACATTTAATGGCGCGTAGAAAGCCATTCCTTGCCGTCGTTAGGAGCATCATTCATTACGCATGCTTAAGGCGTACACGCAAGAATCATTCTTAACGAACATAATTCATTATTGATCGGCCATCGTTTAGAATGCCCAGAGGCTGCATTAACGTGTCATTTCACTCAGTTATTTCATTAAAGGGGATAACGGCTGCAAACTGATCGTGAGAAAGTTGTGACATTTACAAACGCGATTGCCGCATGTCGCGACATTAGGGGCGTAATTCACTATTTCAAAAAACAGCTAAATGCCTGTTTTGTGTAGACGTCGACGTGAATGCTGTCTGGCATTCAGACAGTACGTGTCTTCTTTACGAAATAATTCCCTCCTCCCCCCCCCCCAAAAAAAAAAAAAAGGAGAGAAAATAGCTTAGATCAAAAAAAAAAAAAAAAAAAAAAGAACTTTGATTGCTAACTTGAGCATCGCACGCTGATGATTAAATCGCCTCCGGCAGTTAGCAGACAACGAGATGAATTCCTAAAGTTGAACGGATTACAGCGGAAAACTTTGTATGAGTTTTCCTTGCTTCCTTGCTGGGTTATTGGTGGTTTTTTGTCACTTTTTTGTTTCTTTTGGCATTGAAGTCACACTGAAGTCACACTGAAGTCACATTGAAGTCACACTGCTGCCAATGCAAAAGGCATGTTGCTTAGAGTGTCCTTAACACAAGTCAGATTCTAGCAACACACAAGGTATCAAATACATGAACATGATTGGCCGAGGCTCACAACCAATCGTGGCACAACTAACCGCCCACACAAACAAATCTTCACATGAGTTTTAACAAACACACATCAACCGCGTGTTTATTTACGCGACGTATCAACATGCCCTCATCACTTTCAAAACGATTGCGTATGTATGTATGTATGTATGCATGTTTATATCATAATAAAGATAACGTGTACATGCAAGAAGATGACTAACGGTTAATCAGTACTTTATTGCTATGCCAAGTTTCACCCACCGCACGGCAGATAACCGTACCAAAATGTATTATGTATATAAGTGTGCGTGTCTCAAAAATGCCAAGTTCAAAAAACTTTTATGAGTGAGATTTTCATGACTCGGCGTCTCGGCGCTCGCGCGCATGCGCGCGCGAACAAGGGGGTGTCCCCCCTCCCATGGTAGGGAGCTTTTTTGAATTATTAGCTCTTAATGATGCGATCTGGTGCATACTTAAGTGACTATTTTTTTTACTAATTTTGAAAGACAAAAGGGAAATACACCTTCAATTGCAACTATTACTTTAATCCTTTGAGCTATGCTCCTTATTTTTGGCCCAAATTGCAGACTTCACCGATGCGTGAGAAAAATGGTTGTCATGCGTGAGATCGTGAGACAGACCCTAAATGCTTGAGTCTCACGCAGAATGCGTGAGACTTGGTAGCTCTGGTGTCTGTGTGTGTGTTTACGTGTGTGCGTTTACATATGTGTTTGTAAACAAGTAAAGCAAAGAGTAAACATAAAAAGGAAAGCAAAAATCTATCAGCTGACCCGTTACAAAGTAGCGAGGGGATGGCCTGCATAAAGGAACCTCTACCACCAGTCTACCAGTCTCGAGATTTGATGGCGTTATGCCTGAAAGATTCGCGTCACTTGCGTGACGCTTTGCATTTCGTGCAAGGCTTCTAATTGACAAGGCCGCGGCCGTCGAAATCAACATTCTCTGTAAGGCAGACCTTTGGCGAAGGTAGATGACGTCACACACGAGCCGAGCACTCTCAACATGGCGTCACCACGTTTACTTTCACTCATTACGCTTGGGGATACTCGTGTAGAGCGATCTTTTCTTGGTAGAAACATGATTCTGAAACCGTGTTTCGTGATATAAATTTTGCTTTAAACGGTGATCGTGATTACAAACACGGTTTTAAAAATGCAACCGTGATTTAAAACACGGTTTAATCATGACGCCATAGTTGCACATAATGAGATTCTCAATGACACAGTCCGAGCGAGTCAGAAACGCCTTGGGGATAAACTCTTGTAAACACTCCTCTGTCAAACCAAAATAAAAAAAGAAAGAAATAAATCAAAATTTCAAAATTACGTTTCAAAACAATGTGTCTGTAAAGGCAAATCTTTCAAACGTAGCCTTAGTCAGTTGTTTATCATAGTTGCGCGTCTCACATCAGCAGACAGGCATAGAGCAATTTAAGTAAAGAAAACAAACAGCAGCATGTACCATCCTCAGTTCAGCAGCCTCAGATTCTTCTGAGAGCCAAGATTAGTCACTAAAGACAACAAAAACTACAAAATAGTATCAAATAATTATGTGCAACACACACACACACACACACACACACACACACACACAGGAACACAAACAGTGAAATGAAAAATAGGCGGTGCGAAGTCGAAATGGACACGATGCAACATAGGGCTAATACAATTTTTTTTCTGTGGTTTACCGAGGTGTACAATGAAAATAAATTATGTGAACGAAATGTACTTCGTTCACATGATTTGCTTTTATTGTCTTTTCCTTTTAATGAATGTGTAACACCTATCGGGCAAAATACCGCCAACTCATGCTGGTTTTGTTTTGTTTCCTTTTCTTTTCTGTATTATTCACATGAAGGAACACACATTATTTGGATAAATCGGTTTCGATCCTTCCTTCGGTATCTCGACCCCGTTTTGCTTGCCCGGAGAGAATGCTGACATAGTTCCTTGACCTTCCTTCCACCATGCTGGTTTCCGCTGTCGCTTCTTCAAGAACATTGTAATCCGCCTGGCAAACCTTCTAGCACCGCGCCTTGCGATTGATTCTGTGAGGAGGAGGATCGTTTGGCGGGAAACCTCGCGCTTTTCACCTTGGACTCTTTTTTTTTTTGTCAAAAGGTTTGTGATGAGATACCTGCGTATCCACCTACGCTTCAAATAACCAGCTTATGTCGGTCTATTTCGAACAGCAGTCCCATGCTCGATGTTGCTCTTTTGCGGGAATGTGGATGATGTTCACTATCCAGGCTTAACATGCTTAATATTGGAACAAATCGAGAAAATATATTAAACAAATTCACTGCACAATCTACAACCGGACGTACCTTACAACATTCAACATTCCTTTTTTGTTTTTGTTTTTGTTTTTTTTTGTTTTTTTATAGCTGATCAGTTCATACTTCACCGAGTTGTACCGGTATTTAGGAATTCAGGCAAGTTGAATACAAACACAAACACAACTCTTGAAAAATCTGTTGCACGCATGCCACACGAGTGTTCTACCTGCCAACGACAATATACATACCAGTAACCCTCGCAAAGTTGCAATTATCTTTACCTCGTTACAGTTCGCGCTTTACGTAATTAGAGTTGTGAAAAAGAAATTCTCAAACTGTAACAGATCTATACATTCATGTGTGCGCGAGCTGGAGCATGCTTCTCGCGTCATTCAATGCACTCTGCTATATATGCGTCGGCGATGTTGCATTGCGGTACAGCAACTGCTAGTCCCTGAGCACCGTTGTAACGCCTATAGAACATCATGAAAAGGATGACAATATAGGTTTTGGTTTGTTTGTTTCTATATCCAGAGGGCAGGATGTATATTTGCATTTTCAGCAGCTACATGTATATATTCAGGTCGCAAGAAATGTCAACTGTAAGCATAAACTGGGTGAGAAAATCCAATGTGTGGGATCTTATAGGGTAACGGTAATGATAGGGTCAAATCAACAGAGCATTACGCCAAGCACACACACAAAACAAAATCTGGGTTGTAATGTGAAGAAGTGGAATAAATGAGGCAAAATGTGTGATCCTACAACTGGTATTTGCATTTCCATATAGGATGTACTTTTTTATTACGACTAAGACTTTTGCTTTCTATCATCAGATATTCACCAGTTGACCTTCTCATCTTACAGACTCCGATCAGTGACGGTTAATAATACATTAGCATCTGAAAAGAATCTCATTCATATCCAGATGGGAGATTATCAACGACCATTTCGAAAGTCAAGGAAAACAGAAATGTACATAGAAATAGAATATTTTTTTTTAAACATAAGATAATATATGTCATTCATCTTTTCTTACATTAATAATGTATTTTGTGCTATAGCACTTATAATGTTGTTATGATTAATGTTTCGATGTTTGATTGTCAAAATGCTTTAAGTCTTTTTGACACTTATCCAATCACCCTGTGTCTTTATATAGGTAGGACACACAATTCAGGCAACTTATATGAAACTCCTTTTTAAAAAGATGGTATTTTATTTTCGACTGATTCAAAATTCATATTTTAGTTTAGGAGTGTATACATAACATACAGAAGATTCGAAGAGGCAGTTGTAGTATTATTTCGAAGCACAAAAAAATGCTCTCTGAGACCCAGAGAATCGTGGAAGAGCTGTCTAATTGATCGCATGCAGTTACTTGAGCAGACCCCACTTCAGTTCCAAAGTTATTATTTTTGTAATTTCAAATTTCTGAAATCGATCGTGATTACCCAATATTATGTCTGCGGTGGTCAAGCTTTGTTATGGCAATATTCGAATGCATGATTCAAAACGAAAAGGAGTCCAACCCATCTGATGAGTTGTTCGTGGGGGAAAAGGGTGTGTCCTTATTAACTTGTACAAAGCGAATGATAAGTACGGAGTATCGTCACAGGGCTAAAATTGTGGTCTTTTTTTTTTAACATCGTGATGCTTTCAACCCAGAATTCACATGTGCACGTCATACAATAGTACCTATAGCTATAACACGTGACGGCATCACTAACAGCGGACGTGTCGGCATATTGAGAAATCTGATTCTAATTCCCGTTTTACTTCAGGTGTCATTAGGTTACATAACACCAATGTTCCATGAGCTTCCCCGCAGCTTCAAATGTTAAATCTGTGTCTATAAGCCTCACTTGACACTGTTGGAAGTGGCAGTTACTCAGCTTGAAAAAAAAAAAGGGGAAAAGGAAAATAATTGGGACAAAATAGAGACGCGCTTCTGCTTTTCTTTTTTTCTCTTTTAAAGTGAGTTTTAAAGAAGCTGCATCAATGTCGCCCCGGGCGACGCAGAGAGCATGTCGTTTGGCAGTCCAATCGTTTGGTGGCAACCGCTGAGGCGCCATTAACTCCTGAATAGACTCGACAGCGTACGTGTTGTGGAAGGACAATTTTCATTTCGCGTCTTTACCTCGATCACATTACTACCTGATTACTAAGGTCCAAGGACCTGTTCGTTACTTCAAAAATAATACATAAATAAAGGACAACCTTCTTACATAGATGTAAAGAAGATGACAATTGGTTGTGTTTATTTGCTTGTTTGATTACTTATAACTAAGAAGCACCCAAGGCATTCTGGATTTAAAGCGTCGAATCGAATAGCTGTATAAACTAATCTAATTTTGACAAATTTTGTTGGATGGGTACTTTTAAGTGCTTGAGACGGCATGTTATCATATTTTGTTTTGGGATGATATAGTTTAATCAAGGACTCATTATCTAAGCATTTTGCGCTAAACGTAACAAGGAGGTTACTGGACACATTATGTACCCCCACCCCCTTTCTCTCTCTCAGCAACCTCCTCTATAGTGTAGTAAATGAGGGAGTTCTACATTTCAAATCACGCTTATAACCGAGACATGCATACCCTCACAACACCTCAAGGTTGGGGGAAGTACAGTCTGGGAGTTATTACTTTAGCAGAATCGCTGGAACTAGTGGAAGGAACTCTGTCGAAGCAATTTATTTTCCCCGGACCCCGTTCACAGTCACTGACACTGTTGATGTGACGTCACAGTAAGGTCGCGGGTTCGCCGCGCGCTGAACCGTGACTGCAGTAACTTTTAAATATACGTCGAATCGCGAGGCGCGGGAGGTGGCGAAAGATTCGTGTCACGGCGCCCTCACTTAGGTCAGACGGTGCTTTCATCAGTAGAGGCGGCGAAAGAAAAATCGTTTCGTTTGTCAGTCGTATGTGATTGTGTGTGATTCAACCCTTTAACGTCACGAATGGAATAGATGAGGTAAGATGAGTTAAGGGAACCACAGATGAATGAACAAAATACAGATAATAGTTTGGAAAGAGAGAGTGAAAGACGGGGAGGAATAAAGTATAAAACTCTTCCAGTAAAGAGATTAATAAACGACGAAAATGTGTAAACGATGATCTAAGATAGTTATTCATAACATGTGCATATCCCTGATAGGCAGCTTTAGCTATGTGCGTCGCATTGTCTCTTTCTCCACGAAATGACAATTTCGTGACGAAATAGTCATTTCGTTGACAAGTGTCAACGCCAATTTTGTTTTATTTTCCACTCATGGGGTGGAACACCCTCGTCAGCCAAAGGCTGGTTTTCAGAGGGGTCCACACAGGTTGAAAATGCAAGCTTTTTGCATACAGTATTACAAACATATAACATATGCAAAAAACAGAAGAAAAGGTATAAAACCGTGGTGAGCTTGTTTTAGACACGAAAGAGGAAAAAGGAAAGGAAAAAATAACAAGGCCTTAAAATGAGACATAAAAGAAACAAGGGCATGTGTTCATATACGGAAGAAAATCGGTATTGGTGATACCGATTTTCTGATGATGGTATACTCTACCATACGCATTATTGTAATTCAAAATCATTGTATATATTCATGTAGTTCTTTTTCAAATGTACCGAGGGACGTGTCAAAAGAAGCATGTCGAACTACATCGTTCCATAGAGAAGCACCTTTAAATTCAACACAGCTTTTTCCATGATTTGTTTTAGCAAGTATAAAGTTTCATTGTATGTCGCCCGACCTTGTGGAATGTGATTGATGTACAGTATAAGAGATCATTCACATACGGAGATGCAGTATGATAACATATTGATACATAACTTGAGCTAAATGCTTTGATCTGCGAATTTGCAATCGATGTAATTTCAATGAGGAGTACAATAATCTACTTGGGAATAACTGGTTCACTTTTAACACTGCCCTCAGTGATCTATTTCGCAGAACTTGCAACTTGTCTAAATTTGTTTTGTTGGTGTTTCCCCACCAGGGAACAACAATCTAAAAAAAAAATGAGCTTGAATAACAGATTTGTAAAGTAATACAGCTGTTTTCTGTGTAATAAAATATCTTATTCTTTAGTTCACCTCGGAAAAATGTATGCATGATTACTTCTTTTGTTCTGCTACCTCGACCATCAAATTATGCACTCTTATGTGATTGGCGCACTGTGCGCGCCAATCAGCGGGATATTTCTGTCCGTGTGAACGCTTGCAAAACCAACAAAAAAAAAATATCGAGATTTGGATCGCGATCGTTATATCCCATTTTTTCTGTCAGTGTGCATGAACGCTTGCAAAAATGATATGAGATATGAATTACGATCGTTATCCCACTGTTTTGTAGGTGGTAAATGCCGCTATCATCCTATCATTCACTGTGATTTGTTATCATTTTTTTTTTTATTCTTGTTACTCATCCCAAACGCTATGAATTCTGATACTCTGTACCATCGCAGTATAACCAATTTAAATGTACTCAATATTACAAAGTGTGAAAGATCGTCTGGAAGTCTCCCTTAAAAGCACACTTGTTTAGAAGCAGTCATCCCTGGTAGAATATTCAAAGACTGCTCTACACACCCGGAGTACGTATTTTGTACAGTCACACCAATGAAAATTTTCAAAGTTTGCTACCGACATATTTTACGCGCATGCGCTATTCACACATCGTGTTGAATCTGGGATGAAAGCAACAATGTGTTACACACGCATACACTTGACATCAATACAATAAAATATTTAAAAAAGATAATAGTGTAACTACTATTGAATTATTGAAAGTACTAATACAACGCACACACACTCTTAACACAAACATATACACGCTCATAACCACTTCACACACCCGACCAGATTCATAAGTGCATACAACCACTCACACATGCAATACATCTGTATTGATGTCTAGTAAAGCACACTTCATCGTACCTAAAGCACTTAATTTACTACTCTGCACATGTTTCTTCTTTTCTCCCTTTCAAGCATTAAAGGCAAATTACCCATTTTTGCATATGTATAATTATGTTCCTTGTTCTCTCTTCGAGGCTAGCTGCCATCACTTTCAAGCACTTAACTGCTTGAGATGGCAAGCTCCTGCTCCCCCCCCCCTTTTCCCCGACAAAAGTGTACCGTCGATTCCTTTGATCTCATAGCGTTATGTAATACGTCCAAGTTTTAAAGATTATAGTGATTATTTACAATGAATGTATTTTTCCCTATTTTTTGCCATATACATGTGTTTTCATTTTCATGTATGATTTCCGTGAAAAAAAAAATGCACAGATTTAATCAAACTGCACTGAACTGAAGCGAAAGCCTACTCATCGATAATTCTGCTTTCAAGAAAGCAAAGTCAAAATACCCTACTTATAAATCAACAAAAGTAGAGAAAATCACAACCGAGAAAAAAAAATGATCTTAAGCAAACATGAACATCATAATCAGCAGAAACACACTTTTCATTTTATCCGAGCTAATCAATTGATTAACTGCAGCGTATCAGCTAAATGAACTTTATGAAGAATTTAGTCCCAAAACAACTTAATTCCATGCGTGTTAATTTGAGATGAATTATATGTCATTAAAGCTGGTAAAATGCAGGCAAAATGATAGGAAAATAACAGGAATACTTTTCATTATAACTTTAAGAATTTTACTTGTGATGTAACAAATGACGTATCACTGGAGAGATTTTGCTATTCATTGCATCTAATAATGGACTTAGTATAAAATTTTACTATTTGAAAATGGCGCTCAACCCATTTTGCGATCATAGTCTTCATTCCTAGAAGACCACGTGACATACTGTCAGTGGAGGCGCCAATTCTAAACCTTCTTTATGCCTTGCAGAAATTGCCACATTGCACATTTCCAGGAACTGGGCGAGCACAAGGTGTCCATTGTCTGTAACAGTTTCTTTGCTGCTGTTGTAATGGTCTATGTATACATATTTTATGTACAGAGAGAGGCAGTTAAATCAGACGCTCTGAAAAGTCAAGGGTTTATCAAATTCTGGACAAAGTTGACGAAAACAAAATTAAGGAATTTAGAGTTGTACATCTTTCACGAAAAGTAGTATAGGGCGTATAAGGAAAAGAATGGTCCCATTTCCGGGGCTGATGATCTTTCGCGTGTTGCACCATACAGTTTTGCCCTCAAATAACGCTTATAAATGTCTTTAATACTCACTAGCAGGCAGCATCATCCAATGTCTATCTGCACCCCGAATTTTACAGCGACATGAGTCACGTGACATGGGACAATCCTGTTGACTGTCAGCAAAAGCTGGCAGTAATGTCCAATCTCTCCATTACCCCCTGTGGTCAAGATTACCCCCCCCCCTCCCGCTCAGCCCACTTTAATAGTTATAGGGAAATGACCTTAGCCATTATCAGCTTTGAGGCTTTTTTTTCGGCGGCCTTTTATCAAAGTTTATTAGAAGATGCCATATCATATTATAATCTAGTGTGTCAAAACATAAACAGTCGATTTGAGGTCTAACTGGCCTATAGGCGTGTAGTGAACGATGAGAGAGTTCCTTGAAAATCGTGGTAATATACGTGGGAGTTGAGGACATGATACTCTGGCCATAAGATGAAAATACCTAGCAGGATCTCCTCATCTTGAAGACTGTCAGTGCCAACACAGGTCTCTACTTTGTGTAGTACTAATTATGCCAGTGTCATCGGTAAAAAATGGTCCCCAAAGAGTTGCTTGTTTACCTATTAGGAGTGACGGGGTTTGGAGAATTCAGGTGGTCATGGTCGTGGCGCACTCTCGACTCTGCGTTTTTTAATGCTTACTGTATGTGTGCGTGTGTGCGTGTGTGTATGTGTGTGTGTGTGTATGTGTGTTTGTGGGTATTAATTTCTTTCAAACGAGTGAGTGGCAGCCGCTGAATGTCTTCTACTAAAAAGTAGCGTTTGAACATGTGCCTGCCCTTTTCAAGCAACCATTTTAAAGTCATAATTTACCATTTGCAGCAGAAACAAAAATCCAGCATTAGTGGTTCAAAATAGTTCTTAAATGTGAGTTATTGTTTGAAAAGATTTTATTTTCTGCATTTCATATTTTCTTTCAGAATAACAAAAATAACAAAGGCAGGTTCAATTACACATATACAATTCTGAAAATTATTGACATATTACATAGTAAGTCATATTTTGTATGTAAAGACAAATGAAACGTTAAATAACATACAAAATGTTTACATGGCCAATAATGACTTAATTCACAGTACAATATATAATATATACATATGATGCAGAGGGCCGCCGTTATAAGCCGTGCTTGAACAGACGGACAGCTAGAGTTAAATTACCATTTTTTATTGTAGTACTTGAACACTAATACAGATGGGCCATGTTAAAGTGCGTGTAAATCCAGTTTTATACAATTACTTGGTAAACAGGAGTGGTGCCTGTGAGTGCGTGTGCAGGTGATGAAGCGCGAAAGTGTTGATGGTCAGCACTTCTAAGAAAATGATTGGATATGTTATAATATGGGAGAAGGGTCAAGCAGCAAAGTAAAAGAAAAGGAAAAGGGGGTGGACCAAATATTGCCTTGTTGTTGAGTATAAGAGGTACATGTACAGTTAGGGATAGAAACAACTAATGTAAAAAAATGAACCAGTATAATTGATGTTAAATATTGTTAAATATACATAATGTGAATAATAGTTGGAATAAAAATATTTCCAGACTAAACCGTCTACAGTTATGGTTTATTGAGAATATTATAGTGATATCTCCTTATATTTTAGGCTTTATCGCAAATATATATATATATATATATATATATATATATATATGTATATATATATATATACAGTGTTGTAGAATGTTTTGTGATACAACTGACTTACACCAGGGAGGTACCTCCCTGCTTACACATATGCATCAAATGTGATATCTTAAACATTTTTAAAATCACCGCTCCCGAAGGTAAACAGGACCTTTCTTTAATGTAGTATAGCCCTCCTTCCTTGATGCAATGCAGATCCTTCTGTGCCTTAATTGATTTTTTTTTTTTTTTTGCAATAGAGCCACAAAATCAGTTACTAATGAATCCAGACACTTGCTCTAAAACTTTCGCCATTATATTTCATGGTACTAATCAATCACTTTCCTGCATTTGTGATCTCTTTCACCTATCAAATTGTCGTTTTGCTTGTACATCATAATACGTGATGTTTTATGGTAGCGGAGCCTTGTGATGATGAAGATAGCTTCAACAATTTCATCACTCCAACAGCCTCTACTTCGTTTTACGAATAATGTCAGCGACAAATCTCATTTCAAACAAGAAAGGTGTCTTTTGCGCAAAATGCAGAGCATGCTCAAACCTGAAAATAAAAAAAAAAGTATCTTATTTTAGCAGAAAGGAACAGAAGAAAAGCTCAGCATATCAGGATCTCGTAAAACACAACCTGTCGTGGAGATGAAATAAAGTAAAGTATAGGCTCTACTGCTTAAATTAGTCGCAGTTATCCCGCAGTGTAGTCGCAGTGAAAAAAAAAAATGTAAAAAAAAAAAAAACTTTTAAAATATAAACATTTTAATTAACACAGCTGGAATCGTGGATATGATGAACCAACATTTTTACACATGCCATTTTGGAAGATAGGAAAACAAAAGGAGTATTGAATTGATGTCAGACTTTGATTTTGTGTGGGGTTTTTTCTTCTGCCTAAAAAGCAAAAAGGTCTTTCAAAGTTAGTGTCATACTGCTACTTGAGATCTAAGTTTGCACATCACTTGCCTAAAGCGTACTGCTTTGTTTCCTTTAATCCTAAGGTCGTAATTCTCAAGTACGCTTCGAAAAACAAACAAACAAACAAATAAACAAACAAACAGTAGAAACATGAGAAATGGAAAATAAAATTTAATGGAAATAAAATCAGGCTAGATTTATATTCAGGGCCGTGAATCAACTTTACATGTCTTGAATTTGTTTTGTTATTGTAAATTTGGCGGGTATACTATTCAAACAATTTGGTGTACATACACATTGTCGGTTCTTCGACAGCAATGCGTATGCGTAAAAGCAAGACTGAACTGGAAGAGACGTCTGAAGTAACTGAGATGTTCAGTTGGTTTATCTGGGTTTATCTGGGTTTGATTGTTTGCTTGCCTTTTTTTTTAGTTGATGTTGCAAAAGAATGTGACTGATGAAAAGATATTATCAGTCATGTGGCTTCATCGCTCTCAACCTTGACTTCCTTGATTGGTTAAGTGACTTCTATTTTTCTTAATCTTTTCTTTTTTTCCACTCTATCTTTCATTTTGCCCTTTTCTTTCTCTCATCTTCAGAACTGTGCTTGGAAATGTGACTGTCGCTTTGGCATATGATGTGGTGCGAAAAATATGGGACGTTATTGGTGAGTGGTTCTTAAATATTGCTGCCTCGCCCCAAGACTACCTCGGCGGGTCGATGTAATTTGCGGAGACCCTCCCACGACACATTCTCCTCCGCCAGCTAATCAGTGATGTCAAACAAATTGGCGCGCTCGCGCACGGACCGTCCCGCGGGAGTTACCGGAGAGTCCCGCGCGCGGCGTCATTATTTAAGGAGAGACTTTATATACCAGGGAGAGAGAAACGTTCACCCCGATCCACAAAAATAACGGGGCAAAGTGTCGGCGGTGGATGAGGAGTGAGGAGGGAGTGGAGTGACGGAGATGTCAACAAAACGTTTGCAAAAAAAAAAAAAAAAAAAAAAAATTGACGGCACGAGAACATGGGGAAAGGTGAAAGTCGTCATTCCGTCCATTACCCCCACTAGCCAAACATCATGAATTCATGGAAAAGAAGAGAAAGAAAAGGAACAAAAACAGGAGCAAGAACAAGAACACATTAACCTGCCCTTGTCATTAGCATTAATGGATTTCTCTGCGCCTGCATTCCCATTCAGATTGTTCAAAGCAAAGGCTTGTAGAAAATTAAAATTAAATTGATCACCTTCATCATCATCATCATCATTATCATCATCATCATCATCATCATCATCATCATTATCATCAGTAGTAGTAGTAGTAGTAGTAGCAGCAGCAGCGGCAGGGGTAGTCGCAGTAGAAGTAATAACTTATCATCATTATCAGCAGGTGACACAACATTCGCTCCTGCGACAATTGCTACGGTCTTTTTTTCTTAGGGTTAACCCAACTTTAGGGTTAGGTTTAGGGTTATTATAGAGTTTAAGATTTAATTTGATGTAAGGATTAGAATAAGGGTTAGGGTTATATTTGTGGGTAGAATTTATGTTTGGCTTAGAGTGCAGATATTTCATGGGAGCAATATCGTCGTAGGAGCAAATGTCATGGAACATCATCACCATCAGAATCTTCATGCTACCTAAACGGCATGCGTATATTATAGAACAACCACAAGTAATTCATAGTATTTCTCCTCCAGCATCGAAATACTGCGCTTAATATTTTTTTTTTAATCTTCTGTTTCTGTGGATGGCAGACGGTTATCAGGTTTCGTGTACGAAGATCTATTTCCGTCTCATTCACGATGTCATAGCTGATCGCGTTTACAGAGAGAATTGGCGGTCTTGTCTTATCTAGGAATCAAATTCGTGCTGGCCATATTGAAAAAAAAAGAGTAAAATTATGCATTGCCCTTCATTGAGAACATTTCGACCCCGTTCTGGTTGGCTCCATTTTGTATCTGCTTACGTAGACAATCGAAAATGTGGGCACGTGTTTCGTTACACCGTTCTCGACCATGAATTGGGATTATGGAAACAACCAGGTATGTACGCGGTGGGATGTAAACACCGCACCTTACGGAAGCGGCGCCTCCGTTTAAGTCTACTTTTCAGGAATTAATTCTACCCGCTTTTAGGTCGATTCCATTAAACTTATAGCTCTTGCTTTCAATCGCGTTTCTATCCGCTTTTTTTATAAAGAAGAAACATTTCAGGCAACTACTCCAGCATGCCTCCCCTGACGTCCTCGCGTCCCCGTTCAAACCAACTTACACGGAAAAATGCAAACAAGGAGGCTTTCAGTGAACAGTGACCCGAAGGAGAACCACCTTGTTTACGTCACACTATAGGCTTCTCGTCTACTGTGGATCTAAAGAACATCGGTAGCGCGAGACTTTGGATCTTTAAGCTCCTGCCACCTTTTGTCAATCTTCCAAAGAAAATGCAGGGGGAGAGAAGGATGCATCTTGGCTGGACGATCGAGGCTAGGGCGAAATTGTATTTTGAGACAAGAGTCCATGACATCCCAGAAGGTATTGGCAATTCTAGGCGGATTGATTTTCTTTCTTTTCTTCTTGTTGTTCTTCTTCTCTCTTTTATTTCCCCAGGAAGGGGGAAGAAGGTGGGTAGTAAGCACGTAACGCACATCTTGGATCGATGTTGCATCAATGAGTGATACTGAGCGAGCAATATGTGAAAAGCTGCGGAAATGAGCATACATAGGGTAAAAGTGGTAGTCCTCGTTCAATGTCATGCAACCTTTGGGTCTTCAAAGAGAATTCCCTCATGTCATTCAAATAGGAGATTTTTATGAATAAAAGTTTAAAAAACAAAAACAAAACGAGAGAAGAAGATGATAGACCTCTCTCGCATACAGGGTCGGTGACACTAGGAGAGAAGAATCTGAAAGAATACATGTCTACTAAGCTTGAATGCTGGTAGTTCAGGTCGCATGGCGTCTTACGAAGAAGTTTCAAGTTTTATTTAACCAATTCATTAAACATTTTACATTTTATAAAAGGATACAGCATTAAGAATAATGAATGGTTTGGGACCCCAAAAGAAGCAGAGCTTGTAAAAAAAGGGGTCCCGGATAAACATATAAAACAAAACATACTAAAGTTTTAAACATATTAACAAGAAGTAGAATAGTAACATATTTACATAGGACAGATGCAACACAAGCACACACACACACACACACATTCAATCACACAAACACGTGTCACAAAAACGCTCATGCACATACATGTAGTTCACATGAAATTGCAGAAAGATACTTTCTATTTTACTATACTTTTGATCAGACCACGTGACTGTGTCGTACTCAGAAATTCTTATTAGGCACTGTTCGGTGATTCGCTATCAGATAAGTCATACTATCTTATTGTTCGAATCTTTTCTCCTTTTTCCTTTTGTTCTTGACTACTTTTTTTTCTGGACTCGTTTGTTAGGATAGTTATCTGGAAAACTCTATGCACAATCCACATGATATTTTCCAAGTTCTTGTCATAAGGCCACAATGTCTATTGCCGATATAACTTACGTGGGCCTCTCTTTAAATCCTATAATACAATTTTACGCTGGCAACTCTTTCCAAATAATGCGATTATGTTAAAAAAAAGCTCCATATAATATATGTTTACAAAATTATATTGTTGTAATCCAGTATGCGTTATTTGTTTCCTTGAGTTTGTATCAACAACAAAAATGTGATATTGAACAGTTGAAGATAAAATTTGATATCATTTTTGGTAGGCATAAATGTCAAATCAAGTTTTCACATTCATTTTCAGACCTTTTTGGTTCAATTTAATAGATGTGTAGTTCAATTTCGTCCAGAGAAATCTGGAATATGTCAATCCTAGTTTCAAATTCCTCTTTTGTTGATCATTTTCAAACAAGTCTATTCAATTTAGTCATTCGTCACACATTTTCGTCTGTTTACCATACTAATTTGTCCGTCATACTCGCTGCACACATAACAGCAAAAGCAATTTCGTCTTTCAGCGATCATTGTCGTCAAATTTCCCTTCAATTTCGTCTTATATCTTTTCTGTTGTGATTTCTTGGTTATTTCCTTTGCGGAGAGGAGAAAAATCTCTTTGCTTTATATACTCTATAACGTACGGCACTAATGTGCGAGTACGCGCGCGTCAAATGTTATTCAGTGCAAAAATGCCTTCCTGACCAATGTTATGAGTACGTTTCATTTACATCGGGTTTTCGGAAAAATCGTAATATGAACAACCTTGTTAGTAGAACAGAACAAAATACTCTATAGGGCTTTTTACACTTGTAAATTTTTGCTTAGCCCCGGACCAACGGTGGGGCTAAGGGGGGGCCTTAGCCCCACCGTTGGTACGGGACTATCCTTAGCCCACTTTCTGTTTACACTCGTTTTTGCCAAAGTGGGCTAGCCCCACCGATAGTACGGTACTATCTGGCCCTGCAAAATAGCAGGGGTTAGCACCGCAATTGCGGTGCCAAGCAAGTGAGTGTAAACAGAACGAAAAAATAATCCTGGGCTAAGCGACGGAGACGAAGTCCGACCCTCACTGACCAATCAGAAACGAGGTAATCAAGTGCTGCCGGTGCGTGTACAGTACACAGCGTAATTATGAATATTCATGTGGTTTGGAAAGTCCGGGGCTAAGAAATACGAGTGTAAAAAGGTCAGTTTTCTCCTTAGCCCCGGACAAGAGATAGTACGGGACTAATTGGCGAGTGTAAAAAGCTGAAAAATTGGTACGGGACTAACGATAGTCCTGGGTCAGAGAAAGTCCGGGGTTAAGAAACACAAGTGTAAAAAGCCCTTTAATGTCTTCTTGCCTTCAATCGTGAGCGTTACTCTTCCACAATTTGATAGTATAGTGCCATTAAAGAGGTATTGAACAATACCCATGCAGGGTACGTCAACGCAGATATGACGATCTGAAATTTCGCTATTCACCGCAAGTCGTTTTATACAGACACCCTTGGCCAACCCACAGTCTAACGTCACATGACTCTCCCAAAACTTTGGAAGAGTTTTCCCCAAGATTTTGCCCTTAAACGAGATTAGTTTCTTTCTTTCTTCTGAAGATGAATTGATAACATGTTTGATCGTTGCTTCATAGGAAACAAAAAGAAGTGAAGTATAATGTACCAAAGTTGGCATTACCTTCATGGGTGCGAAAACAGCTGTTATAGTTTATGCGAGTATGCGTGTGTAGACAGTTTTTTGCGTACATCACAAGGAATACATACAAGTAATGCAAGCCCTTAAACGAGATTAGTTTCTTTTTTTCTTCTGAAGATGAATTGATAACATGTTTGATCGTTGCTTCATAGGAAACAAAAAGAAGTGAAGTATAATGTACCAAAGTTGGCATTACCTTCATGGGTGCGAAAACAGCTGTTATAGTTTATGCGAGTATGCGTGTGTAGACAGTTTTTTGCGTACATCACAAGGAATACATACAAGTAATGCAAGCAGATCTACCCATACAAACCCAAAATTATCAAATTATGATTTTCATCTACTTCTGCTATGTAGCAATTTAGTTTTTCTTGATAACTTGTAGTGTGTATATTATGATTAGGCCCTAATATGCCTTATTCAGACGTATATCTTGCACCCGAGTTGTTCTTTGCGATCAGTCGCCTTTACCTGTGTTTTTTTCGCGCAAGGTAGTATTCACTTTACCTGAAATCAATCGTCAAAATCTAGAAGGCTGGCTGGCATAAGTGTCTGCGTGCTCGATCAGTTACATGATGGAAGATCCGGATATACGCCCCCATTCCTCCCCTCGCATTCACTTCGCGCTCCGCTCTAAAGCGCTTTATTGAGAACACATCAGGTGTTTTCTTTCCGTGGTATTTGCACCCGAGAGGGAGCGCGCACACCGCACAAGTGGTTCACTTATTTTGTCAATCATGAGGATGTAGCCCAGATATGTCATAATCATTGTCATCATTAGGGAAACTTCACATTTCTGGTGAGCAAATATGATGATAGTCATAAAACAAATTTACCAGATTGAGCGAAAAGAATCGATGACATTTACAATGTATACTCACGACTGTAATCATGGCAAAACACGTTCTATTAAAGTAAATTGACTGTCACTGCGAGGTAAGTTTCACTCGGAGATCGGATATTAAGTCGACTTTCGGGGAAAGAGAATGATCTAGACGTTTTAAATACCCAGAATGCAACCAAAATGTCACCAACAAACCTCCTTCTTGATGAAAAAAAAAGAAGAAAGATATTGTACGGCGATTGAGTGAAAAACACCGACATATCAGAAGAGGTCACACGACTTTGCTCCTGTTGATCCCGTCTTACTTTCTCCAAGGACTTAGGTTAAGGATCACGGTTGTGATAGGGTTTAAGGTTTAGTTTGATGTGAGGATTAGGATCAGGGTTAGGGTCACCGTTATGTTTGTGTTTGTTGCTCAGTGTGCAGATATTATATCATTCGAGCAATTGTCACAGGAGCAAATGTCATGGAACCATCAGAAGCAAAGTGGAACAAAACTAGATACAGGTGTAATCTCTTTGATACGCACAAACACGCACACACGTGCGCGCGAGCCCACACACACATACGCACACACACGCACACACCCTGACACACTTCAGATTAACCCTTCCTTGGTATAATTGGTTCCATGTAACATGAATGTAAACATCAGTGTATGCAAGAAGAGTTGCAGGGTGTGTGTCCTGTAAATACATATTAACAAGCAAGAGCCCAAAGAAAGAATAAATATATATATATATATATATATATATATATATATATATATATATTTGATTAAGAATAGGCATGTATGAAAATGATACTGAGGAGTCGAAGGGGCGTTAACATTTTAGTGTGCTGTAGGCGAGAGAAGGTAAAATATCAGGCAGAAAATACCAGCAGAAAAAAATAATGTATGACCTTCAAGATTCGAAACCTTGCGTCCTCAATGAACCTCAAAATCTGTACAGATCTGAAGAGCAAATATAAATTTTGCATTCATTGTATGATTAAATTGGATGTATGTATTTTCTCTATTTCATTTCTGGTAAGAGTACTGTTTTCATTTATCAAAAATTTTGTTATTCAATTTCTGCTGATTTCAATTCAATTTAATTCAAATTAGATTTTCAATTGAATTGAATTGAATTGAATTGAATTGAATTGAATTGAATTGAATTGAATTGAATTGAATTGAATTGAATTGAATTGAATTGAATTGAATTGAATTGAATTTCTACTGGAATTCCATTGAAACTTATAACCGGAAGAAAACAGTAAAAGTGTTAAGATACCATCCGTATTTACAATAAGGCAGTTTTTATGTTTTTATCCTTTGTACTCAAATACTCATACACGGACATACACAAAGACAAAGAGACAGATAACGCACACACACACACACACACGCACACGCACACGTACACGCACACGCACACCTTTGCAAGCGGCCCAAATACACACCCACGACTGCCCACACTAAAAACGAACGAAAAGACAAGAAACAAAGTCGAAAAATCAAAATTGAGATTCAACGCGACCTCCTTTCTGGGATCGGGTATATCATGGATACGTCCTTCGCTGCAACTACAAGGTTGAAAAATAGCACAATTAAGATCTGAAAAGAAGAATAATAGTACAATAAGTGAGACTTATCAGAGTCGGTCAATTAGTCAATGGGCCCTCATAACGTCGTTCTTCAACGTCAAATTCTAATGACGTACTTATGTTATCTCTTTTTGTCGTCATTGTTGGGATGCGTGACACGTAACAATCGTGTCGAGGGCATGGTAAATTTGTCGTCCGAAGACAATACCGTAAATTAGCAGAGCACAAAATTACCTATACCTGTCAAAAAAAGGGAGAAAGAATAGAATCCCCCGCGAATGATTACTGTACAAACGAGTTAAACGGAGCTCGCTCATTTCATTCGCTCGTTGGAAAAGTGAGGCAAACACGAATAACAAATAAAGACTGGACCAAAAACAACGGGTATTTTGTCGTTTGTTCTGTCAATTTGAAGATGTAATGTAATGTTCAAAACTCTTGACCTCTTTCAGAAAACTAGGCCACGTCTACATACCAAGTCGCAGTATATTTCACAAGATATGTTTGACTTCTTGAAATTTTACACTCAATAGTTCATCTTGATTTTTTTTTTTTTAAATTTAGGAGACAGGTGTCCAATATTTAAGATGATTTCAGCTTAATATAAGCAGGTTTCTCTATTTCTACCTCCCCCCTCTAAATTTAATGATGAAAACCTTAAATCGAAATGTAAAATGAGACAATCAAGAAAACAGAATCGTGTATGCATGCATGGCCAAAATTGGCTCTTCATAGCAACGGCAACAAGTTGAAATTGATGGAAGTTTCAATGTAAATCGTACACATAGTTCTATACCACGAGTATTCTCATAGGATCCAAGTTGAGATTCCATGAAAATGCTCTGCAAATGAGGTAGTTTGGTGCATAATTTCACATTATTTTAGGCACCACCTACATGTACATATACTATTATGTGATATGTAATAATAATGTTATGTATACATAAATAATATAATGATATACATATGAGTTATATACATCATGTATGTATATATACGTGAGTTGTGTGTGTATACTTATTGTACAGGTGGAAGATATCACTGCCTTTGAAATGGACCATACTACTAGTATGTCACTATACAGGGGGGAGTGGAAAGTTCTTGTTTTTCCGTCAATTTTTGTTTTCTCTGTTATTTTTTTTTCGATGTTTATTTATTCATTCATTTATTTATTTTCTCTCTTTTTTTTCTTTTTTCTTTTTCTTTTTTTTTTTTTGGGGGGGGGGATGACCATTGTGTAGATTGGGGCTGCAGCCCCCCCCCCCCCCTGTTTCCAGTTCTGCTTCCCCACCTCTCAGAGTTGTTGCGTCTCCGTTTAAAATGAACATGTACTGTCTTACTTTCTGCACAGCATACTGAAATGCCAATAGCGCCCTCGGGCGTTGAACTCGCAAAATAATGAAAGTCGGCGAGATCATCAAGTCGTTCCTCGGTAAAATAATGAGACTCTTGTGAGTACTGTGAGCTTGAGCGGGCTCCATTCATGTCTGAATCAGCAAACAAGAGGTAGTCTGCTCAGAGAACTGCATAGTTTGTGTGTAATGACCAAATTCTTCCAACGACATTACTTTCAAATTCACTTCCAAGAAAAATCTGGAAAAACACAACCATTTTTTTTTCTGCTCACATGGGGCAATGATTGCCCGTCATAGATGCAAACATTCTCTGTAATTGATAAGCAACCCTCAGTCTTGAACACGCCAGTGAATCCGCCAAAATCAACCTGTCAGAACGTAGACAGAATTAACGGACGGAAATCCTGATGTCTGGAGATTCATATAGATTGATATGTAGCACAGTGGACTCCCGTTATTACTAAAGTCCTCGGGACCGGCAGTTTTCTGTCGTTATTCTGTACTGAAATTTCGTTGTATATACGAAAAAATAAACAATAAAGAGTATAGAGCGGACAATTTTGCGGCCTGAATTTTTACTTCGTTGTAACCGGAATTTCGTTATAGCCGTGCTCGTTATAACGGGAGTGCACTGTACTGAAAAAAAAAAAAAAAAAAAAAAAAAGATCACAGTGACGGGCATGATAACGGCGACCCCCGAACATACAGAGCACACACACACACACACACACACACACACAGAGATGAACGGCGAGAGAACCGGAGGAACATGTGTTGAAGAATAAGAAGAGAAGGATGTTGCGGGATTGGGGTGATGGGGAAGCCGCACCCTCTTCTACAATGCTCCTTCCGCAGTTCGCATTGTCACTTCATTTCTGCTCGGTCTGTGCTGGTTTTTCTAATTCGTGACAAGGCATTTGAATCATCAAAACAACAACGCCAGCAAAACAACAACACAAAACAGAAAAAAAAAATCGACAAACAAGGTAACAATTCTGCCCTACCACGCTGGCATACACCATTCTGTAATCACACAGTAAATTGTTGCGTCGTAATTGCACACAAAACAACCTTAAAAAAAACACCCTGTAAAAAGGTCTAATTTTCTCATTGTCGGGCAATTCATTGGTTGTCACAATATTTTTCGTTTGGTAATCTCTGTTGAAGCATTATCAGTGCCACTGTCCCGAAATCTGATGACCCTTATGGAGCGTGGGTGTTAGAAGATAAACGGATAACAAATTTCTTTAGAAAATGCCTAATTATTCCAGAAAAGACATTTGTAGATTGTTGGGGAGTTTGTTTGTTTGTTGTTTTTTTTTTCAGAAAAAGTGGTTCAGTCGTCAGTGTTATGCTGAGTATTCAAACGCTTGCTGGAGACGTTTCGACTAATCCGATGTATACAAACTTGACTTTGTGTAAATGTATCATATATATATATATATATATATATATATATATATATATATATATATATATACACATACATAAACTTATGTTTCAAATTCTCTTTATGTTTGTGACGTAATTGTACCGATAAGGCAAGCAAAGGAGCAATATAAATATGTCATAAAGAAGATGTTGCAGCCGCAATCTATGTCATACTCAAAGAAATCAGTGAAACTAGAAAATTATTCTTGTTATGTATAATAGACGTATAGATGAATGAATATAATTTGAATAAATAGTGACATACATAGCTATATACATGAATATGGACAAATCAATAGATTGATAAACAATTGAGAAAAACAAGTTAAGCGATGAAGTACACTCATTGAAACTCACACACACACACACACACACACACACACACACACACACACACAAACACGGATTCTCAAGAATACGTCTCTCGGGCATGCTGGGCAGTATAAGTAACGCAACTTCGTGACAACTGATTGACGAATTGCCCTTCATTGACGTAAACAAACGCAGATCATTCATCGTTTTAGTCGAGGCCATGATAAAAATTCAGGGGCATACATTCTCGCGCTGGACTCGAACCAACGACTTCCTGATACCAACTAGACTACCAAGCTTCCGCCCTATAGCCAGTGGGGGTTCTGATTTTACAAAGTTACATGTAATTCGTATTTATTCAAATTAATTATTCTTGAAAGAATAATTGATTTGAACCCATCTTCATGTTTCGATCTCGAATTTGTTAGGAAGGAGATCGGCGTTTTCGGCGGAATTAGTGCAAGTAAAAACTTTATGGAGTCTTTGTGGCTATAATGTCATGGCGGAAGTTTAGTGGCCGAATATGGATGGTATTTCTAACCACGAGGAGCATGGACTGCATTAACTTATATTGCCGCGGGTTCCGAAAGGTTCATTGTAAAAGAAATAAGGGAAGAGATAGAGAAGTGGGGGGGGGGGGGGGGGGGTTGATGGAGGAAGTTGTGAATTTGATTTGATTTGATTTGATTTGATTTGATTTGATTTGATTTGATTTGATTTGATTTGATTTGATTTATTGGTTTCTGTATCATCATTGTACATATACACATTCATGTACCAACATAAATATGATAATATATATAAGTATTTTCTTGTTCATTGCCTGTGTACAATGTACAGCAAAAGTACAACAAAACATACTACAATGAATAATACAGAGGGGCTACAGCATAAGCGTAGCTTGATTTGCGTGCAGCCCCCGTGGCATAACATGATATTATAATGTACATCGGAAGGAGAATAGGAGGGAGGGATGACTTGCATAGAGATAGGATAGTTGAAAGGAGAAAGGGAATGGAGAGGTTTGTCTGCTTTCACTAAAGGTTTATACAAAATAAAATCACCTGTATCACTGAGTAGCAAGACATGACAAAGTATTTCTTCAACGAGGTACAGGTGGACAGTTGATACAGGTCATGGTCGGTTACATAATCATTATTACATAATAGATTAATTATGTCGATATTTGTACGAAAGAATTTCGTGTATATAACAATGACAATGGAATTACTGATATTCAGATAACAACATCGTTTTTACAGCCTTCCTAAAAGAATACGTGGACTTTAAACTTCGAATTTCAGAAGGAAGAGAATTCCAAACATCGGGTCCGGTGTGTCTGACAGATTTCAGAGTCATCACTGTTTTGGGATTATACAAGTGAAACTTATCAGATTGTCTTGTTGGATAGGAATGTATTTCCTTATTTAATTGAAATAATGAGTAAAAAGAAGATGGCAACTGACCATTATGTAAGCGAAACATAAAGAGCGAGTTTTGCGAAAAATTCATGTCATTTGCCTTAAGTGTTCTTAATTCTGCGAATAAAGGATCTGAATGGACTCGATAACCTGAGTTGGTGCATATAGGTACTGCTTTCTTTTGCAAAAGTAATATACTATCAATATGGCTTTTTGATGTTGCCCATACAATGTTGCAATAAGAAATGTGCGATAATATCAATGAATTATATAACATAAATAAAATATTCTGAGGGACATAATACTTTAACTTTTGAAGTATACCAACATTACGAGATAGTTTATCAGAGATGCTTTATCAGAGATATATTGTACATGAACATTCCATTTCATATTTTCATTTATATATATTCCGAGGAATTTAATACTCTCTTTTTGTTCCAATAATACACCATCCACCATAATATTTAAATGTTGCATTTCATTGTTGTGCTTCTTGTTATAAAAATACGTGTACATAAAATTTGTCTTTTTCAGATTAAGTGATAATCTATTACTCTTAAACCACATAGATAATTTCGGTAATTCAGTGTTAAGAGTTGTTAGGAGCGAATGAAAATCAGAATTGGAACAAAATACATTGGTGTCATCAGCAAACATAATATATTGCAGTGACTTAGATGAGTTTGAAATATCATTTACATACACTAGAAATAATAACGGTCCCAATATGGATCCTTGTGGGTCTCCACATTGTATAGGTAATACTTCAGAGTTAACAGATTCATAGTACACATATTGCTTTCTATTTAACAAGTAATCTTTAAACCATTCAAGTGGAATGCAACGAACACCATAGGACTGCAATTTACATATGAGGATAGTGTGGTCAAGAGTGTCGAATGCCTTGCTTAGGTCCATGAAAACACCGATGACATGTTTTTGTTCAGCTAAGGCAGTCGACACTCTATCGTATAATTGGGCTAGTGCCATATCTGTTGAATGAAATTTCCTGAAACCATACTGGTCTTGGTTAAATATATCATATTGTGTCAAAAAATCATACAATCTGTTATATACAAGCCTTTCTATTACCTTAGAAATACTAGGAAGAATAGAAATAGGACGGTAATTTGATACAAAAGAAGAGTCATCTTTTTTATATATTGGAATAACTTTAGCAATTTTACATGCATTCGGAAATATACCAGTTGAGAGTGACAAATTACAAATGTACACTAAGGGTGTCAGTATACTACCAATAATCTGTTTTAAAAAATACGTACACATTTCATCATGACCAGTTGTATAACTTGATTTTAATGAGTGAACAATGTCAAGAATCTCACCATAATCTGTTGGTTTCAAAAATAATGAATTATCATTTGACGCACCTAAATACTGCGAAAAATCAGTTTGTGTGGGATCTATTTTTGAAGCTTGACTAGGACCTAGAGCAACAAAATTAGGGAGAGGGAAAATGAATAAAGTAGAGGATATCAAAGTGACAAAAAATATTTAAGAAAACAAAATATAAATCAAATATGCAAATTAGACAGGAAAACAACAGCAGGAACAATAATATGGAAGGATAAAAACATTACAAGCAATCATCGTTTCTTCCACATCCCCCACCCCACAAACAAATGACATGCAATTATCACAAAGAGAGCAAGCAAGAACTTTTGAAAACAACAACAACAACAACAAAAACAAAGTCAAGTGTATGTGCGCTATAAGTGTCTGATAGACACAGATAGGAAAGAGGGAGGAAAGAAAAATATCATCTCACATACACAGACACACACATAAACACACAGACAGACAGACACACACACGCACTCACATAAACACACACAAAAGATGGTAAAAAAAAAAAAAAACTTGAGGCGGAGCCACGATCTGTGATGCTCCGAATATTCATGAGCATTAGGCATTATCAAAAGCCACATCACTCGTGTCATAATAATGTGCCTAACGCCGATTGTATTATTATTTTTTCAAGAATAACGACTACATGGAAAAGCATATTCGTTTCATGCACCTGACAGTGCCGCAATAAAATTCTAGTGGTATGTCATTTCCGATAACTGATGTGTATGCCTTCTGTCATTCCCGTTGACGATCTACAATGTTCTTGCTCAATTCGGAAAGAAGAGGAATTTCGAGCAGTTTTCCGTTTAAACTATATGACAATGTTTCTCGATTCTTGAGAATGATATCTTGAGACGCGCTGCATTTCTCTAAATCTCCTCTTTCTTTCTTGATAGTAGATTATTCAGGCAAAGGATTTGAACGAGCAGCAGCATAATGTCTCGTCTACTCGCTGATGAGAAAAACATTTTTTGTCGCCCAATTATTTCTCAGGAACTGGTTTGTCATTATGCATAATGCCAGCGGCTAATCTGAGTGGCATCTCATCCGCGACCACACGCACTTTTCCAGTCATATTTTCTCCCAAGGATAACAACACCCCCACATCAATAATATTTCGCTCAAAAACGCGGATGGGCTTAAAAGCCCTGTTACACAATATACATGAATCGATAGAGCAAAATGAAGAATTATTACAGCAGCCAATTAATAAAGCGTGGTTTCCATTATTCGTTTTTGTTTTTTCTCCCCAGAATGAAATACTCACAGCCATTCTTGCTTCCCTCAGTCACGTCGCCTCAATGGAAGAAGAACAACGTCAACTCACTTTAGTCAGTATCACTGCTCCTCACGATATTTACTTCGGTGTAACATTCAATTAGGAAGGTGACTTTACCCCCTCCGCCTTTTTTTCCCCCTCGATGCAACCTGTCGAGAATGAACCGCCCGGTGTTCGAAATCCCACCCTCGTTCGTAGCCGTAGGTTGCGGCGTCGGATGACGGTCGATTTACGCTACCCTCTTTAGACAGGAGAAACAAATGCAACTAACCGATCGCTAGAAAAGCATATCTCTAGCTGCGACGAGAGCAACGACCTTTACGATTGGCTAATTCTGAGATGAGAACGACATAGCGCCTATGTAAAGCTCATGGCAATTGGCTGCTGAGGTTCCTTACCGCTGAATATGCTTGTGTGATATTATGTTCACGTGTGTGCCTGTGTGTGTCCATGTATGTACAACTTGATGTATGTGTGCAAGGAGGGTGGGTGTGTGTGTGTGTGTGTGTGTGTGTGTGTGTATGTGTGTGTGTGTGTGTGCGTATACTAGTACGTGCTTTCCGGTTCGTAAGAAATGTGGATAAAATCATAAGAAGATTATTAAATTTCCAGAACGAGCAGAGCTTCAAATGTATCGAAGAGGAAGGGACGTACATTTAGATCCACAAAAGGAGGTGGCGGCTTTCCACAGAAAGCCGAAGTGATGACGAAAAATACCAACAAATCTGACTTAACAAGTGTGTGAAGAATACGATTTACAGTGAAGCGAAGCCACTTTTTTTTTTCGATGAGAGGGTGTAATGTGTATAGCTGTCTTTACGCCACTTGAAGATATGATTAAGCTCGTAAGGTTTTGGCTTGATAGAATCTTGAGTCTTCTCGGGAAAAAAAAAAAGAGGGGAACTTATCCTAATATTTGACTCAATGAAATGTTGATTCACTGAATACGGAAATACTAGTAGTACAGAACAGTTAAAATTGAATGAAATCAGACAAAGCTATAAATTTATCAAATTTGGGTTAAATCAGTGTGCCGTTATCACTGGATAAGAATAGTTTATGATGTCACAGTATAAAGCAACGATATAGAAATTATAAACAAATTTCAATACATTTTCATTTTTTAGCATGATGAATAACAGAACTAAACGTAACTCTTTAAGAAGGAGGGGTGATGACAGTATCCTTCAGCTACTAACAAGTCGAAGGAATGTGTACTTTGCATAAAAATTGATATTTTGTCGAATTCTCTTCATATTTCTTCATTTAATGAATCCATGTATGTATTTGAGGTAATCGAATTCCCCTTAACAGCTGAAAGTAGATTAAGGTATTTTGTTTGCTCCAGTATGCCGTCAGTCACTAGAAAAACGTCCTGGAGCTTTTGTGCATGGAGATTCTTTATCGTGGACTTGAGCGGGTTCCCTTTGAGATATCTCATGAAAGAAAGCTTAAAAAAGATAAGTAAAAGAATGACAAAAGAAATAAAGCTAGCAGACGAAAAAGTAAAAACAGATTTTTTTACATGTCTGCATAACGTTATACACCTGTTATACGTGAAACAGCGTTTTCTTTGCACAAGGGTTATCGAGTAAATGGCATTATTATCATTATCATTTTGAATCACTGCTGATGGCAGCCATTTATCATAACCTATTAGCCTATATACCATCACAAGAGATGAAATTTAAAATCAGAGAGTGAAATTATATGCGATAAAAAGGAGTCAAGTTTTCAAATTATTGATTATTGAGGAGATTAATGACGTGTACTGTTTTTGTTCATTCTTCTCTGTCAATATTATTCTTCGTACATAAATGCAGAGCTAGGCTCACGTATTATTCCAAACACACAAACACTTACAAGTAACATTGTTGGGCCTATATATATAGCATATATATATATATATATATATATATATATATATATATATATAGATATAGATATATATATCATAAACACCCACACACAAGCACACGCACTATCTGCACAAAAATAAATAAAGTAACAAAGTAAAAAGTAGTTTAAGCAAGCAGTGCCAAAAAGTTAGCCCGCTTCTATCTAAGTGGACAAAGTAATAGTGGGTCTAATGGAATGGCCGAAGTAGCACCGCTCATATTATGCTTTGATGACCATACGGATTTTATCATCGTCAAAACCCTCGCCGTTCATTAGCGCTAATTGGGAGTTGATCTGTGCGAGAATGCATTGCCATTACGGCTAAGTTCCTCTAACTTGGATGACTTTTGCACTACTTGACGCACTGGATGATGGAACTCGACCACACCTTTGATACATTTTTGTTTAATCGCATGTAAGCTTGTCTTCATGGCTACTTTCCCTCATTAAAGCGAGGTTCTTTCACGTGTTTTCTTGAGACGTGTGACCCAATTTTTACTGCGGTTCATATGATAATGATTTTTGATAGGAAAAGTGCACTTGGCGAGTATCCTAATTAGAAAAACACCAGTTTTCATGTCGCTTACTCTCCCTTTCTTTACGTGCTTTGATTATAATTGCTCACCTTTTTGCGATATATTGACATCCTGCGGTATTGCTAATGGTGGCTTAAATATCAACATGAATATGCATCTACAGGGTATATAGAGCTCCGAGACCGCTAGTAGCATCAGGAAGAACTTCCCTATGTCCAGGTATGATATACCTTCCCTGAAATAGCCATTGGCAGGGGCGGATCCAGGAATTCCGGAAAGGGGAGGCGCCTTTACAAAACTAAAGTGGGGCGCACGCCCCCCCCATGTTTTTCTTTTTATTTCTTTTATTTGTTACAAAAAAAAATAAAGAGGGGGTGCGCGTCCGGTGCGCCCCCTCTGGATCCGCCACTGATTGGTGAACGAAGAATATTTGTGTACAGTGACTTTTTGATGTCTTGAGAAGGTTAGAAAGACTGCATGGAAGAGGCTATTCTACACTGGAAGTAGGTGTACACGCCGTGTTGAGCGAGGGTGCCAGCAGGTTTCACGGGCCTAACCTATGACAGAAAAAGATACTGATGGAAAAATTAAAACAACAAAAAGTCTCTGTATTGCATTCCCCAGCTCCTCCAAAGTTAATCTGAATATTGACTATTTCAACTCAACACTCTTTTCGATTATTCGCTCAACTCACCCATAATTTGCTTTGAGTGAAGAGGTAGATTACAACCGTGAGAAAGGAATCATCGATTTCGTTCAACAAAAGATACGACCAGTATATTTCATGGCGTTCATTAACACACACACACACACACACACACACACACACACACATGTAAGATATGCATGTAATAATAATAATGATAATCAATATCTATGATCAACATTTTATGTAGCGCCTTTTCTAGTAGAGACTCAAAGTGCTTCAACAATCACAACAAAATACAAGAAATCAACAATATTTACTGAACAAAACAATAAAGTTATCAAACATGTCCAGATATATGCGGAAGAAATGGACGTATGTTGAATAGGCAATATAGGAGTAGCAGCATAATTACTAACAGACGTGGACCACCTAATACTACTTGTAGTATAATGGCTGCAGTAGAAGGAAAAGCAATAGTGTAATATCAGTTTAGGCAGAAAGAGTGGCCTTATCTTTTTATGCTTGCTGTATCGATTGTGTCCCTTTCAGATACACGAGTACAACTTACCTTCTTTAAGTGAGTGCATGTAGTAGTATGGTATCCAAAATAGGATTCTTTGGTTCCTGAATATACAAACGGACATCATTTAATGATGTGGTGTACCTACAAATCTTATTTGAATATCAATCACTGGTTGAGAATGTGAAGGATTTTGCTATGAATGCTTTTAGATTTAAAACATAATTTGAGATCGTCTTGTTATTTCTTCTTTATATGTGCACTCTAAAAATTGAAAAGGTAAATCCAAAATTTTAAGTGTTGTTACTCCTTCTTTTTTTTTTTTTGTCAGAAAGTACCAAGTAGCTGATAAGAATGATGATTAGATATTGATATAACATGATGATATTTACATAAAGATAGCTTTTTGAAAATAGCTGAAGTCCCGCCCTGAGATCATTTCCACAGTCTGGAGTTTGAGTCCTAAGTTTCCATGTCATGTTGTGTGCGATTCGTATTAAAATGGATATCCTTTTTTCTCATTGTTTATATCTTGCATATCTCAAATATAGTACTCCTATTAAAAGAAAACAAAGAAATCACTCCTGAGATTGCCATCATCTATTTCAGTATACGTCATGTTGGGAGCTCGCAGAGCTGGTATATTGACCTCACCTTTAGCGATCACCAAGCAAAACACCAAGCAGGTTGACATCCGGAATAGACAATCTATTTCATCTGTTATACTTGTATGCTTACCCGGACAATAAGATGTCACGAGGGTACTAAACAGACTTCCTATAGTGACCCCGGTGTTTTAAGCACGTCCTCTGCCTAGATGAAGTGTTTCCTAAAAACATTTATAACGACGAATCTCCTGTCCCTGTGAACAAGGCTGTATATTATTTCTTTTGGTCAACCTCGCAAATATAAATATTTCATCGTGCAAGATGAGCGCGGCTCCGTGTGAGAGTGAATAGAGTCAACACGGAAAGTCCACTTAGCTTCTTTTTCTTTTCCCTCTCTCTCATTTTTTTCTAATATTTCACCTTCTGTGAGCTTTGTGGATTACACCTCCACCTCTAACCCTTTCCGTAAATCATGAATTGCTTCAATAAGACCAGAGCACACATCACATCCGCATTTTAGTTTAATAGGAACGTATTGACAATAAGGCGAGGGTCGTTTTTTATTCCATTCAAAGAAGAACACCTGTTTGCGTGCCAGCCAAGTCGTAAGTACGTTACCTTGTTCACACATTTTAAGGACGCTCGTTGCACAAAGTGGCCGGAATTCACAAACGTAGTTTCAATCTGGTCCGTGGATATTCAAATCAAGATTGCTTAAATGCGCGTGACAAACTGTGTACGCCAAAGGACGACAAAAATGACAAACGCACGCTGTCACGAGAATGTGCAAGAGAACCGAGGCCATTGTAACTATCACAAAATTATTATAGCTAGCAAATTGGTAATATGCCTACCTTGAGGTATTATCTACCATTTGCAAAATGAAACACAAACCCAGCTTTTGTGTTTCAAAATACATGTAGTTCTAAATGTGAGTTTGGAACAGAAAAAAAAAACAATTAAAAATGTCAATCTGTATAATCAATGTCTAAATGTACAAAATGTGAAAAATAGTTTGAATATTAGTTTTATAGAGTATTGAGAAAAATAATGATATCTTCGTATATTTCAGGCATTTTTGCGATATTTTTTTTTATATATGTGGTAGAATGTTTTGTGATACATATAATGGCCGACACATGTGCAACAAATGTGCATAACTCGAACATCTTTGTTGTTGTTGTTTGAAATCACTGCTCCAATGGGAAACTTTTTTTTAAACACAAGCAGTCGACACTGAAAAAAAAAATAACATGGTGACAATGATGATTATGGTTACAATCCGGATGACAATGTTTGATTATAATCTCGCCCTCTGTACTTAAAATAAATCAAAATTGTATTTACCTTATCGAACGAGGTTTCGTTTCGAATAAATTATTTATGTACACTGTATTATTCGTTTGTTTATCTTTATAATTATATCTTTATCTTTAGTTTATCTTTATAATTTGTAATTTCTATTATACATCATTTTGTTGACAATCATTTTGAAATAAAATCAAGAAAATTTTGCCAAAAAACAAACAGACTATCTTACAACAATTATGATAATAGTTATAATCATAGTTATACCATTAGTACGTTCTTCGTTATGGTTGTTATCATACGGCTTTTAACGATCATAAATGTTATCCTAATGCCTTACAGCCTTTCATGTCATTTTACATTGGTTCCTTTGATTTTGTTTTATATCTGTTTGTAGTATCATTAATTCGTTATCCGCTCTCTTATGTACTTTCTGAGAGTCCCACATCGTACAAGCTTTGCTTTTTAGTGGGACCCTCCATTTCCATTCTGATCCTTATTCAGTTTGTACTATGCATATGAATATATTTTAAAGAAAAACACATAATTATGTTTTCTTCATTTTTGTTACTCATTTTCACATGTATTTCGTTAATTGACGTTTTGGCAATTATTAGAAATATGTTCTGCCTATACATTGTATATAATTTTCTCTATTTATTTGATGGAAATGAAAATGAATTTAAACTTAAACTTGAACTTGAACTTGAACCTTCGTTGTTTAAATTATCAACATTCTGTGTTAAAATCACTCTGATTAACGAAATTGAATTGCTTGTCTTGCCGTCATTCATCGCTGTTTATAAATTGCAATAGACTCTCGTAAATTGAAATATGAAATGTTTAGCAATGGAAGTATTTCCTCAAAAGTTCAAGATCGGTGGTAACAGCTCTTTACAATTATAGATTCACTTTAAAAATATTATCTCAAAGTCTTCCTGACTTCGATATACATCAAATGACGTCTGACTTTTTTAACAACATTTTGAAAGCAACTGCTACGTATATTCCTAGGTCAATGTTATAACAGCAAAACTCAGACATTTTTAGAATACATGATTCTGAAAATTCTGGAACAATCAAAGTAAAAAAACAAACAAACAACGAATTCCGATCTTTATTATTTGACATCCTTTATCTCATGTTCTTCATTAATTGTAAAAAAAAAAAAGGGGGGGGGGGAATACATATTTCTTTTTCCTGCTGGAATATGTAGATACGCATTGTAATGTAATCTTGTTTACTTAGGGTATCCTTGTTTGCACTAATTATCCCAGTGTAATAAGGCTAAGTAATGTAACATAATTATATTTGCCTAGGGTGTTCTTTTCTTAGAAATGTTTTGCCATTGTAAATGAAGCTAAGTAATTATAAATGAGGTCAAGAATTGATTATTCTTTTTAGCACTATATTCTCCAACGTCAGTACGGTCAGTGATTTGATAAATTAGGGCATTCTTTTTAACACTATTCAACCAGTGTAAATTGAGTTAAGAAATATACTTCTATTTGTTCTTCTATTTCTTCTATTTGTTTACAAAGGCATCCTTTTTAGCATCTAACAACGTAAATAAGGTTAATGAGTGTAATTACAATGTTAATTATCTGGAGTACACTTTCTAGTATTATTTTACCAGTGTTAAAAAAGTTATGTTTTGTAGTGTAATAATTATTTACTGTGGGATATCCTTTCCAGGAAAATCCATGACCCTAATAACCGAGTAAATGTTGTTAGGTGATGTAATGCAATTTTATTTACGTAAGGTATGCTTTAAGCACTATTCTACCAGCGTAAATAGTGATAGGTATTGTAATGCCATTGTACTGACCTAATAGGGTATATCAGTTTGTATTATTCTTCTTGCACTAGAAATCACTTATAAAATATATAAGTATATGAAAATATATATAAATATTAAAGAGGGTATAATTCTAAAGAGAAATTGCAAGTTTATTTGATGAAAATCGGTATTAAAATGGCTGAGCTATCTAAAAAATAAAACAAAATGATCCCAATAAAAAGTGGGATCCACCTTTCCTTAGGACCTCTTGTTTTCGTATATCTCCGCCATTTCAAAACCGCTTTTTCATCAAATAAACGTGTAATTCCTCTTAGAATCGTATGCTCTTTGGTATTTCAAAGCAAGTGTTTTCGAATTATCTCGCAAAAAGTGAAATTCTGAACCTCCTTCTCAACCAAAACTATAACATTTCTAGAGTGGTTTTTGCTTGCACGTACGCCTCATCCGTGCTAGTATAGACCCGGCACACCAGAGATATGCAAAGGTCTATCGTGTATAGGACCCGTTCATACACACATGTATAGTACAGGCCTCCGAAGGCGGGCAAGCGGGATCTTTGCACACTCGTGTGCTCCTCAGTTTCAACATCACAAAAACATACACCACTTGATAACAAGTACTACCGGCTTTTAGTTAATCTGGGCCCTGTTTTATCAAAAGATAAAATCGATTTTAAATTTCCTTAACACACAGGCTGCCATAGACTTACAGTTGAAATCAACTATATAATCAATTTTAACTCTTCATAAAACAGAGCCCATTGTACACATAAGATGTATCCTTTGCAGCAAAACGATACATGGAACTAAACGTGACTACATGTGACTGAATATATTGTAACTGATTGACAAATACTTTGCCCTACATCGGCGTAAAAAGCACTGAGATCATAAACTTACGTACTCGAGCAGGATTCGAACCTACGACCCCTGATCTCCAGACAGGGGTCATCTCTACCAGACCACCGAGTTTCCACCCGACAGCAAGTGCTGGTTCTAATCCTTACAGCATGCACCGGGTACTGCAGTACGTAGGTCGTAAGTTCGAATCCTGCTCGAGTTCGAATCCTGCTCGAGTTCATACGCCCATGATTCCTTTTATCATGGCTACTACTAAAACACTGATCAATTCAGGGCAATTTGTCAATCCATTACAGTAAGAACATCTAGACGAAGAATTTCATAAATTTGAATGCCTGAATATATGTTATGGACTTCTCTATGAAAATATCATTTATACATTGAAGAAAACCCTGAACGTTAGAGTATTAAAAAAGGCGAGTTGATGGTCCTGACGTGCCCTCATAAGAACCTTTATGAGTAGTGTGCCGTTGTACCTACTGTGATGTATATAGATGAGCTTCGATTTTTTGTTGGAACCGAAGTACTTGCATTCTACATGGTGAGGAAAGGCAGAAGCGAAAAAAAGTAGATAAAAATGACACATGACAGACAAAGAGTTTGGAAACGTGCAGTTGAAGAGTGGGAGTGGGGAACAATTCAAGGAATGGGATCACAGAATCGGTCAACGATGACGACAAGGGACACTTGAATGCACTGGATTGAATATAGCAATTTCACGCATTGTTCTAGTTGCCTTTAAAACGGAGTAAACCAGAGGAGAAAATCGGACCTAGGATAAGAGAATTAAAGAACTTTCCCGTGTTCAGTTCTCCCGCCGAACTGAAATATTCACTAATGGGAATGTTCTTGTCTGTCTATCGATTACATCATAGTTCTGTAATTCCGATGTTTTCTATTTTTTTTTAATGTTGAAAGAACTTTCCCGTGTTCAGTTCTCCCGCCGAACTGAAATATTCAATAATGGGAATGTTCTTGTCTCTCTATCGATTACATCATAGTTCTGTAATTCCGATGTTTTCTATTTTTTTTTTTTATGTTGAAATAACTTTCCCGTGTTCAGTTCTCCCGCCGAACTGAAATATTCGATAATGGGAATGTTCTTGTCGGTCTATCGATTGCATCATAATCCTGTAATTCCGATGTTTTTGATTTTTTCAATATGTTAAAATAACTTTCCCGTGTTCAGTTCTCCCACCGAACTGAAATATTCAATAATGGGAATGTTCTTGTCGGTCTATCGATTGCATCATAATCCTGTAATCATGGTAATTCCGATGTTTTTGATTTTTCTAAATATGTTTTTGGCGTTTGTTTTTAAGGGAGAGAAGGTTAAAGTTTGATGTGATTTCTGAAATATTTTTGCATGCAAACTACTGAGAGATTCTGAGGCGAGATGTCAATGATCTCCTTCTCCATTTGCATTCTGGTGAAACATACTAAACTTTAACATTCCAACATTGATGAAAAGTCGACTTCTGGTCGTCTGATCTATACTCTGATCATTAACCACTTCTTGAACAAGCTGTCGAATTGCACCTTTATACCGGGATAGTTTTAGAATCATTTCGGTTATCAAAAGAATGGTTACCAGAAAGAGATCGAGTTGATAGGCACGGGACACGAAGATAGCCAACACAACAGGTGCTAGTTTGAGATTCGTTCTATTTCTAAGTTCTGTCTTTCCGAGGACACAGCAACCCTGGCCTATTATATCTCATCCAACGTCCTCTGTTTCATCTCTCTTAAGTTCTTCTTGTTCTTCATGCTGAAGCTGTTGCTTTGTTTGATTTTTCATATACATATATATATATATATATATATATATATATATATATATATATATATATATATATACATATATACATATATACATATATACATATATATATACATACACCTGAGAATGTCATAGTCTCGTCTATGGTTTATGACCAGCGTCGCGTCATCAAATATTAACGAGGAGTTCAGTCTGCTCACACGCGTAGCGTCGATCGGAAAGACGCTCCTTCCGCCCGCCGTGTCCATCCCGTTCTCTTCCGTTCTCTTCCTCTTTCCTTCCGTTTGCATCTTCCCTCCCGAGTCTTATCAGCATTTGGACACCGTTCTCACACCATCGTTCATTTCGCTGCCCCCATACTACACGCGAAAGGTGTAGGAGAAAAAAAAAAGCCACATGAAATAAATTCTTGACCTTTCGTCAGCGTCGATACGCAATCATGACTTCCTCCCACGAACAAGATATAGAGTCAACATCGTTGCTCCTCGATTCGCCTCATCGACCACGATGACGCTCGCGATCTTCGCGGAACCAGGAAAAGCAGGTGACATCAACTCATTAGACTCTTCATATTTACACTGGCGCGGAGGCGATGCCAGATTTTTCTCCCTCGACAAAATGTTAATAACGGTGGAATTATATTTTCTCGTCGGGGCACGAAGACAAGACGCAGCAGTTTGTCTACGTTGCTATTAAAAAAAAAAAGGCGTATTGTTGTGTCATATTTAGTATCTATATTTAGTAATAAGCAAATATGAGGAACCGCTGGGCTTAGTAGATTAGACCACAATCGTCAAGTCCTTGGTTCGAGGCCCAAGACAGCAGGGATTTTGCATTAGAACAAGACCTTTAATTGCTATTGACTAGTCAGTCCGCGTCTATCGAAGCATCGAAGTGCTTTCAGAATGTCCAACTAACATAATAACATACACAAGTTAATCCAAACATACATGCATGGTGATGCAGATAAAATAGAAATAATAAACAGTGGAAATAATTACTCTTCGTTATAAAGTATACTTTGTTTTGGGAGTGTATCTTATTTTCCATTTCTCCCCATTTTTTCTTTTTCTCTATTTTTTTTTTTTAATTGAGGAACGATTTAGTAGAACTGACTCAGACTCATAAGACTAGCGTACCTTAGCATTTTTTTTCATCCGTTTTTGTTACCTCACGTCATGTACCTTGCAAACTGTTTGATATGGTTGTCAGTGTATAAAGTCACGTACAAAGACAGGAAATGAAGATTCGGCTGAGTTTTCCTTGTTTTTATTAATCATACACACATCCTTAGGATCAATTTCATTGGTTATGGCATCAGTACTGGTACCCAGAGGTACCGGACCCGGAAGAAGGTCGTAGTGCTGCATAGCAACACAAAGAATGGAATTCCCCAAGCAAACAATAGTAATAATACTAACAACTACTTATAGATTGCATAGGTCCACAATTCGACGATCGTGAATGGCGCTTTGCTCTAAACGATCTATTTCTCACTCCAGTAAATCATCCATAGACTCACGTGTTAAGAATACGATACACAATACACGAAAAAAAAAAGGAGCACGTCATGATCTTGACATGAGTCATACAGCCCACTGAGTGAACAATTTCAGCATCAAATTTGCCCCTGCATCACAAAACCAACAAATATCTTTGGTACAAAAAGGTGATGGAGCTCGGACTGATCCACTTAATTTACAGGTGTGAGATTCTAAACACAACTATACATGGTAACTGTTAGAGGAACAGAGGCGCAATTAAACCCTGCTTCTATCTGTACAAATACAAGTAATTCACGGTTGATTCAGAGGGAAAATAAGTAAAATTTCGATCGTTCCAAAATTTTGGATCAAAAACAGAAATATTCGATCACCCCATGAGTGTTTGTACAATGTGATTTATCTAATCAGGGGGAAGAAAGCCAATGAAGATACGCTAGTACTGGCAAGATATTTTTTGCTTTTTTAGTGAGCACGCTGCAGAATCAAATATTCTGAAATCAAAGGAGTTTACATACTTCCTTCAGAACAGTTGCAGAACAGTGAATTAGCAAAATCTACAAGACAAAAGACCACAACATATTTATATAATTGCATAAAAATTTCGGTCGTATCAGCTATTTGAGGAAGGTACCTTACGATGAATCCCAGATTGCGCAACAAATATCTTACAGCATGTTGTACGTGCAAGATGTGACTCCAGAATCACATTTTGGGACCAAAATGATAAAGATACGTCACGATTACGTGCTGCACGTGATTGGGTAATCCAACTGAGCTTTCATATCGATGTTACTCTTTCCTACAAACAAAGGTTTGCCCCGCTTGTTTGAAACCACACTCCGTTTATCGCTCATTACCTGTTACGTTGCAAACTCGTAGGCGTTCAAGTGGGTGCCGTATTGTATGTCAAAATAGTATGTGGAAATGCCCCGTTCAAATGTGAAAGCACCTGTTCTGTTCATACTACGCACAAGTAAAGTCCTAAGCACAAAATCATGTAATATCACATAAGAGTTGATAAGTTTTGTCTTCTTTACATCCATTGCCACTGTGTTACAATTACTGCAGGCTATTTACTAAATGCAGCCGGACTCTTATGAATTGATTGTACAACTCAGTTGAATGTAGATTGCATGTTGACGGCGAGCTAGTAATCTCTTTGACTGCGAGACACTCGTGTAAATCGTCGTAGATGGCGCTGTGAAGCTTTTCTGCGCAATGCACATTCATTCAATTGACTTGGTCAAGCAAATCAGGCGCTTTCACGCTTCCTGTGTTGTATTCCCTGGTATAACATAATAAACAGCATTGTGTAATGGACAATGATTTATTGAGATAGACGCTGTGGGCTTACTATTGTTATAGTAATAATAATAATAATGATGATAATAATAACAATAGTAATAATAATAACAATAATAATAATAATAATAATAATAATAATAATAATAATAATAATAATTATTATTATTATTATTATTATTGTTATTACTATTGTTATTATCATTATCATTATTATTATTATTATCATTATTATTATTATTATTATTATTACATAAAACATCTGTACATAAAATGTACAGATTCCCACTGTGTACCCACGAATCTATGAAAGCTGCTGGAACAAGGAATGACAAAGTTACAGCCCATCTGATGAAGAATGATCATGAGAGGGCGATATGCAAATATATACGTGGCGAAGTTAACCATGGAGCTAGTAAACTCGGTGGTTTAACCCTATAAAGCCCAAGGGGGGGGGGGCGCATTGTGCTCCCCCTACCATATTTTCGTTTGCAACTCCTACACCCTTTACCCGATTTCAACCAAATTTGGTGACTTTTCCTAAAATCTTATTGTGAACAGTTTGATATATAATTTTGCTATGTCCGATATTGCTGGTTGCCATGGCAACCGTAAACTTACAACCATGTTCGTCAGATTTTGCATGATTTTCTGTTCCAATTTCAGTTAACAATATAATAATGGATGAAATGGGGGTTTTCTTGGCTGTAATTTGTTGAAGGACCAAAATGTGAAGTAATTATGGTTGTGAATTACCCTGAAATGGCCTTCTTATTATTTCCTTTATTTCTTATATGACATATGCATCAAACAATAGATGTAATAGAAATAATCGAAAATACAGCATCTTTCAAAGACTACCTTTTATTTTGTGTTGTAGTCACACAAGCTTTGCCTGTAATATCATTTGTTTCTCATATTATCAATCTGCATACTCAAAATTCAATATTTTGGAAATGTGAAATGTGATACCAGTATTACGTACCCATTCCAAGCAATACATAATAAGTTTCATATATTTCTTTATATTGTAATGAAAAGCGCCCCCACGTGTTGACCTTGAGAAATTTCAACCATATTTAATAGTGAAGGTTGACTTGCTTTTCCTTTGTGATGAATATGAAAATGATTGATATAAAATAAAAACATAATACTGGGGATAAAGAATTTCCTATGTATTTCTTTATATTTTGGTAAATAGCGCCCTCAGTGGATGACCTTGAGAAATTTCAAATCTTGGGTCATGTAGAGTTTGAGTTGCTCTACCCATGTGCCAAATATGATGGTCATATATCATATAATAAAGAAGTTATAAAGGGGGAGCACAATGTGCCCCCCCCCCCCTTGGGCCTGGAAGGGGTCAAAATAGCTTGGGCTTTATAGGGTTAATAGTGCAGGCTCCCCGATTATGTTTGTTTGTTTTGTTTGTTTGCTTGTTTGTTTGTTTATTTGATTGATTGAATGGTAGGTGCAGAAACATTGTGCATATCTGCTGTAGTTTTGAATTTAATTCACAGAAAAAAATCTTTGATTAAACAAAACAAAATCTATGTTCAGATTCTAAATTCACAGATTGTAGTCTGACAGTAACATAGTTTTTAATCTAGCCTTAAAAGAATACGTTTTACATGATTTAACGTTATCTGGATGTGTGTTCCATAGGTCTGGTCCATTATGTCTTATAGATCTTTGTGCAATTAATAATTTGAGATTTACAAAACGAAAATTTTGCGAGTTACGAGTGGGATAAGAATGAACATTATTATTCAGTCTGAAGACCTCGTAAGAAGAGATGGAGTGTAAATTGTTCATATATTTAAATATAAAAAGCAAACACTGAAATCTATTCATATCAACTATATTCAGCGTTTTTAACTGATAAAAGAGCGGATAATGTGGGCTAAATATTGTGAGCTAGTACAGATGCGAGTGGCTTTTCTTTTGTAATAAATAAATAGAGTTGAGTTTAATCTTCGCACTTGTGTCCCACATTAGATTACAATACATAAGATAAATCAATATGGTAAGATCGGGGAATTGTAAAGCATAAAAAGAGTATATACAGGAAGATAACTTCCAGTCTTAAAAAAGAATACCATTATTTCTAGAACAGGTCGAACATGACGTATGTGATCATTCCAAGTTATAGGTTTTCATCGATGAGATATCTAAAAATTTGATAGAACTTTCACGTTCAAGAGGTACATTATTAATCATCATATTGTATGCAGAATCGTTTGTGTGAGATCTTATATGATTAAAGTAAATATAATTTGTTTTTATCAACATTAAGTGATAATTTATTATTTTCAAATCAATGTGATACATTTGGTTACTCTGCATTAAGTGTGGACACTATAATATCTATAATTATCATGGGAATAAAAATAATATTGGTATCATTGGCATATAGTATAAATTTTAAACATTGGTGTCATTGATTTACAATGTATTAACGATACATTCGATGAGTACTGAAGTTAGGTCTAATCAACGTGACAATATAAAAAACAACACGAATAATGCCATTGGTTACTCTGTCAACTGACAGTAATTGCGTTATTCTCATAGTACACATACACGTATATTCGAAGGACATGAAGTCCGATTGAATTTGAAACATACAATGTTTTATACTAAACATGAAAATAATTTTCCAACTTGAGATGAGGAGTCCAAAAAAAATTCTTGGCAATTTTGGTTATTTAATTTCGTTTCATTCATTTTTTTTTTAATGATTGTGTTTTCTAGCATTGTAATTGTTATCTTGCTACTCTTGATGTAATCGCTACTATTATATAGATGTGAGAGTTTTATCATTATCACTATTCTCATTATCTCATCATTATCATCATCGTTATTATCAATGATGTGTTTGTTCTTTTAACGTTATAATGTGCATTCATTTACTAGTATTTGACTGATTTACGTTCTTATTTCTACATATGGTCTGAAGCCACCTTTCACAGTCCATGGCTGGAAACACGCCTTGAAATTTTTTGCCGAAGACAAGGTTGAATAACCTCTCCATGCAGAAACCGGAGCTGAAGAAAAGGATTTTTATTAAGAGTCGGTCTTTGGAGAAAAATTGGGGAAAAATCAAACGGTGGATAGATGTCGCATGATAAAAAAAAAAAAAAAAAAAAAAATGTACAATCCAAAGGAACTTTTGCGATGATTTTTTTTTTTCCACCGGCTTTGACTGAACAGCAGATGAAAGCACACTTCCTTCGGAACCATCCACCACGTAATGCCCATGCTACACAAAAGCGAGTATCATCGGCGAAGAATCATGAAATTCTAACTCATATCTATGGCAGTATGTTTTTTTTTTTTTTTTTTAATAATTGAGCATAAAATAAAAGTGAAAAAGAATATTCTTGGAGGAACGCACCTTCAGACAGTCAAGTCTAATCGTTGACATTTCAGCTCTCTTCCTTTATAGTCTTTTAGGTGGGTACCTCCACTTTTTTTTTCTCGCTGAGTGTATATAGAGTGTATGTAACTTTTTTTGTACTGATCATGTAGATATGAACATGTTGTTAATCCTGTCTGGTTATGTATATTTTATTACTCGCATGTCAAACTTATAATAATTGATTCTTGTATACATTCTGTTGAAAAAAAAGGTGAAAACAAAGTTTGAATTGAATTGAATTTCATTTCATTTCTTATTCATTTATTTTTTACTGCTTCCATTCTTATATAATTTTGTACTTTGCTAATAAGTCATATATGATTAATTGTAAGATTTCTTCGGGAAATATCAGTTAATCATTCACATTTCATTTAGGAACAAGTAAGATCAACTTTACATCATCGCTATCAAACCTATCGAAACAAGGAATATATTGTCATTAACAATTTAATTCAAGTGATGATGATGATGATGTAACAATGATGGTTATCATTTATCACAAGGAATAATGTTGGTAGTTTGGCAGTAGTAGAAAAACTAGAAGAAAAAGAAGTTGTTATACTGGTATATCATCAGGAAATATATATATACACTGTATATATTATGTTCATTTTATCCGACAGTTTATGTTAACCTTCTTCCCAGTCTTGCAGGAGGAGACCAGGAACCCTATTTGCAAACCAGATATTATTTATATATTTTAATTTGTGAGTATAATGTAAATATCGCATTCCTTACCTGGGACTTAAGCATTCTCGCACAAGGTCCACGGGATATTAGTATCTCTTCGGGATGAATTAAACAATAATGACATAAACACAATGACGTAAATCAAATCATACTATCTGGCAGACTTTTAGTAACTGATTAGAAAAATAGGAAGACAAAGTGTCTATAGGTTTATCAATTTTAGTTTTGTTTGTTTTGGGGGGTTTTTAACCGAAAAAAAAAATCAATTAAAAAAAGTACCAACACACTCACAGAGAATGAAAAAGAGCACGGTTGTATTGCGATTACAACCAGTTGTTTGTGAAGAGAAGCAGATATCAGTGATGATGACTAGAAATGACGGAAAGTGAATACACTGTATAGGTTTCAATTACTGCTGTTTACTCTGTTCAATTTACATTGTTCTGTTGCCATTATTTCTGTCACTAAAGAAAATGAGATGTATATTGTGTTCTTGTCGGAAAATGGAAGTAAACTTGAATTTGAACTTGAGCTACTACTACTTCCATGCTACCAACACTACTTCTCATTGTGATGGTGATAATGATAATGACAATAATGATAATCATCATAATCATCATCACATAGGTTATGTTGTTAATGACAATATCTTATAATCGTTATCACGAAATTCGTGGTGGTGATGATTTGACCATGTAAGTGGTCTGTATTATGATGCTAAATAAGATAGGAAATAAAAATAAATATTTGAAATCATGGATGAAAGTTTGGCAATTGACAGTGTCCATTTTAAGTCACAAGGTGATAAGATATTTCCAGGTAATTTCTCTCCATAATTCCTGTCCGAATGAAGTACAGAGTGATGGCCAGTAAAGTATGTAGAATGATACAATCGTAACACAGCCAGGTGAGATCTTAAAGTTATAGCGGAGATCACGCACTGAGCGAGCGTGGTCTTACATCGAGTAGAAATAATTCTTGCGAATGTCAACAGTCGGTCTTTCCCTTCAATGCCCTTGCAAACATAAAAGAGAGAAGTTCGAAATATATGTAAAATCAGATGAGAGCACTTTCATCTCTCCATCACAAATAGAAAAGAGCTTTGCTGCGCTCCCGTCATGGCTAAGTTTTGCAGTTATTGTTGTCTGTGCAGCCACTGAAATTGTTATTGTAGTTGAAGTTCATTTTTTTGCCATGTTATCGAACAGTTGTCTTACTCCGTTATTACTACCTACGCAATTATTTCAATAGAGTTCTCTTGCGCAGAGTTAAAATCATTTTACATTCGTACGAATCAATACTGAGCATTTTATGCAACTCTCCACGCATTGCCTCTTATGCATCCCCCCTCGCAGTCCCTTACTCCTACAAGTAAGTGACTGTTATGTTTTACAAAGAAGTTTTCAAATGTTATCCTGGCCTTAGTACGTCAATTACGCTTCATTAGATAGTTGTATTCAATGTTTAATGGTCTTCATTTTATCGTTTCTCTAACGTGTTGCTGGCTTGAAAACAACAACTAACTGAAACCAGAAGGCACACTAGGGAATTTCAATTAATGTAAGACTTTGAGATTTTCTCCTTTTTCAAATCAAAGGGAGACTGTCTTCGCTGGAGTCATCGCATGTTCGCTAACCTTTCAAAGCCTTGCAAAGTCTAAAAAACAACAACAAAAACGCACACACCGTTAAGAACGGGTATAAGGTGTGTTTAATGGCAGTTTGGCTTTCAGATGTGGCATTAGTTTTAATCAAGTGCTTCAAATCGGAGAGAAATTACACGTTAGTGTACCAGATCAGATCAACTCTCTATCACATTTTGGAGGTCTCGTGGTGTGCCGAAAAGATTCCCAGGACTGATATCTGTCATTTTATTATAATATCAGTATCAGTACACTGTATCTTCTGTGACTCGGTGACCTCTGTGTTAAAGGGACGTACTCGACAAGATCTCCTCGACCTGTTTCATTGGTTTCCCATTCATCTTTTATATTCGGCTTCAAAGGTATTTTCTTTCCTTTCGAAGTTTATTTCGTGTACACTATAAACCTGCACAGAATTGTTTCATAACAATAAAATCCAGCTATCTATTTACCCATTTGCTAATTTACTTAAACAGTTTCAACTGATCAAACCAATCAGTGACAGACATCACTTTTTTTATCTACTTGTAGCAAAACAAACAAACAAACAAACAAAATAATTAACCACCAACCAAACACAGAAACATTATATGCATATTATGTGTATGTATTTTCATGATATTTAAAATGTTTCAGAATCATATGATATTCATAATTTAATGTGCCGGCGAATAGTTCATCTGTTTTCCTTTTGTTTATGTTATTTTATTTTTTCATATTTCAAATGACTTGCTCTGACGACGATTTCAAAGTGTAAACTGCAATTAAAAAAAATAAAAATCTGTAGCTATTTTCTGGCAATGCAAACAACACGAAACAACAAAGCATTGTTAGGCTAGAATACTTAACATTTGCGACAGATATTAATGACGTAAATTTCACGTATTTTATGATTTTGCATTCTTTTTTCAATAAGGTGAAATAGAAATGAAATCTAAAATAATTATATCCATATATCTTATGGCTTTCAATATACATTTTGTATTTCTTTCATTTCTCAAAAAAAAAAGATGTTTTGCCTTTCTCGTTTTCATATATTATATTTTAGGCTTTATTGCAAAATTTTTCTATAGCAGGATGTTTTGTGATAGAACTGACCTACACACGTAATGTGATAACTCGAATATTTCTTTTAAATCGGTGCTCCCAATGTCAAACAATATACCCAAGTTATACAGTGGTATCAAATTACTTGTACACGTATTCATTCAAAATTCCTTGCTTAATGTGGTGTCATGAATTTGACAAACAAACAAACAAACAACCAAACAAAGAAATTCGATGAATTTCTTTAAGGTAATCTGGAGTAGACAGAGCATGGCTACACTGAATGCACACGTCATGTTCGTGATCCTGATGGTAACGCCTTGCAGAAAGTCTGCTCAGAACTCGAAATCTGTCAACCATTCGGAAGTAGAGACAACAACGACCCCGGAAGTTGATGTTGCTGCTCAAAATTCAGCAGCCACACCAAGGAACAATTTAGAAGTCACCGTTCTCCAATGGACAGTGTTTGCTGAGCGGTTGCAAACAGATATCTTATTGCTCAGGGCCGAGAAGGCATGTACATCTTTATATTCGAACGAAAAGTACCAAACCTACACAGAAGCACAAGGGAGCAGTGGAAGCAATACAACACCTTATATCATTGCTGATTGGGTTTTGCATCCGATCACGTGGTCAGTGCGGCTGGGAATCGAGATGTTCCTGTCAGTGCTCGGTATAAGTGGGAACGCGCTTGTCATGGCCGTTCTGCTGCGTCGAGGTGTGCAAAGAAGCTCCGCCGACACTCTCGTCGAGAATCTTGCCGCAGCGGACTTTCTCACGTCCGTCTTTATTTTCCCGATCCCGATCGCCGTCCGTGTCCCGAAAACAGTCGCAGGGGAAACGTACTGCCGTTTTATTTTCACCTCATTCTTCATGTGGGTAACTATCTTGAATTCAATCTTCACGCTGACTGCTGCATCTCTAGAGCGATATGCCGCAGTGGTCCATCCTATCCGTTGGAGCCGCTACAAAAGACGCCAACAAGTGATTCTTGGTCTCATTCTCATCTGACTTGCTGCCATGATCTTGCCCATCGAGCTCTTACTCGCAGCCGGTGTTGACGAGACGTCGCGGTCCTGCCAAGTGGGGCATCCAAGTTATGCGGGACAAATCGTCTTTGGAACGGCTTCATTCTTTTTCGCCTTCGTGTTTCCCGCCTCGACGATGGTAGTAACACAGCTCCGCGCAGCACGCGCTCTCTACATACAATCGAAAGATATAGCAGGGACCAGCGAACGTGTGTTGAGGTGCAAAAGTGTGAATTGGTGCAAAACCGCGAATTGCCGCCTAAGCTGGTATAAAAAATAAAAACACAGAGCGTGATCGGCAGAGCGTGAGATCGGGTACAATTCGGATGGGGGAACACAGAGGGCGGCTCGGCAAGATCTAGAGTCTCTTTTATAGTTTGGAAACGACGTGGCGTTCATATCATTGGTTTTCACAACTCTCTCAAGGTACATTCCAACCTGGCACAACCAAGATATTTTCGTAGCTTAACGCACGATAAAATCTCTAGATTGAAATATAAATCAGAGGCAGATTGGAATGATGTGCTCCAGGAATATGACATTGATGTTGCATATGATAAATTTATGGACATAATGTAATACTTTCAATGAGTGTATTCCCCCTATGATTATTAAGCAGAAAAATTACAAGTGTCGAGCCCGGCAACCCTGGGTTACGAAATCTCTGCTCAGGTGTATAAATCGGAAAAATAAACTTTATTATAGATTCCGTTCTAATCCTTCAGATGCATCTCGTAAAAAATATGTTAAATATGGAAATACCTTGACTTCTTTATTGCGAATTGCGAAGAATGGTTATTATTGCTCTCAGTTTGATTTGTCTCATAATAAAAATAAAGCCACTTGGAATGTTATTAATAATGTGCTGAATAGAAATAGTCATAAGAAGCAACCCACTAGAATTTCGTTAAATAATGAGTGTATTGAAAATAGCAAGAGGATTGCTGATGCCTTTAATGACTTTTTTGCAGACATAGGACCCACCCTTGCTAAAGAAGTACCTTCCACTGATTATGATTTTACTTCTTTCTTGAAAGATCGTGATACTGAGTCATTGTTTATTGTTCCAACTCATTCAGAAGAAATAAAGCGTATTGTAAATAATTTGCAAAATAAACCTAGTTTTGGCCATGATGGTATTAGTTATATTGTGCTAAAGAAAATAGTGGATGAAATTTTGACTCCTTTGGAACATAGCTATCAATCTTTGGTGAGTGGTGTTGTTCCGGGGAAAAATGAAAATTGCTAAGGTTGTTCCAGTTTTTAAGACAGGAGATAGGTTAGAACTAAACAATTATTGACCAATATCTTTATTAAAAATACCCTCAATATATAAAATTCTTTAAAAACTTATCTATACAAGAGCGGTGAAATTTTTAAAGAATTGTGGGGTACTTTCTAAATTTCAGTTTGGATCTAGAGAAAAACATTCCACTATTCTTGCTATTTTGCATTTTATTAATAAGGTAACAACTGCCATTGATAATTATGAATACACCATTTGACTTTTTTCTTTTGACTTTCCAAAGACTTTCGATATAGTTGATCACAATATTCTGCTTTATAAGTTATGCCATTATGGTATAAGAGGCAAAGTCCTTGACTGGTTTAAAAGTTATCTTTAGAATAGGAAACAATATGTACCGGTACATTTTAATGAGTGTGACTCTGTAATTAAAGAACTTCGATGTAGGGTACCACACTGGGATCTCTCCTCGGCCCATTGTTGTTTATTTTATATATAAATGATTTTCAAAATGCATCAAGTGCGTTATCATTCATTGCTGATGATTCAAATGTATTTCTTTCTAACAGAGATCCTAAGTTACTTTTGAAACAAACTAATAAGGAGCTTAATGGCGTGCATGATTGGGTATGTGCAAATACACTATCTATCAATTTGGATAAAACTCGATGTATGTTGTTCAGTAATTCAATCTCATCTCTTGATGGTGATGTAATACTTAAGAACAACACAATCAAAATGGTTGAGGAGTTAAAGTTTCTTGGGTTATTGATTGATAATAAGTTGTCTTGGAAACCACACACTGTGCATCTAAATAAGTTACTCTCTACACCGATAGAAACGTTGGAATTATAAACAAGTTGAAATACTTGTTTCCCTCACATGTATTATTGTTGTTATATTCCACACTTGTTTTACCCTATATATAAATTATGGTAATCTTGCATGGGGCAACTCCAATAAGTGTCAGTTGGATAGACTCTCAATACAAAAAAGGGCGATGAGAATAATCTTGAATAAGCCTAGATTAGCTCCTTCTAAATAAAGTGTCGAAATTAAACAATTTGTTCTATTATCAGCTAGGCTGTTTAATATATCAAGTACGCCTTCACGATTTACCTGAGGTATTAAAATCAATGTTCATAACAAATGATGGAATGCATAGGCATTCTACACGCCAAGCTTCTTTCTTTCATTTACCACTTCTTCGTACTGAGCTGAAAACAGTTAATATACAAGAACCAGCTGACAAGGTTTCCACACGGTAATCTCCTTTCGAAACTTTAGAAATTGCTCGGTCGAAATGCTAAGTAAAATTGTAAATTTCTACTGAATACGGCACAGAAGATGAGCTCGAGTCGCGTGCATTGCCCATTTGTTGTGTACCTATACCTATACCTCCCGATCGCATGCATGCGCGGCACACGTGTGTGTAAATCCAGCAGATGAGTGTACTGTACGCATGTAGGTCCATGCTGTACGTAACAGGTGATAGACCTCTACCATTCTATTTTCTACCAGCTTAGGCGGCAATTCGCGGTTTTGCACCAATTCGCACTTTTGCACCTCAACAAACGTGCCCATCACTCTGCCGCATCGTTCAGACACCTTGTTGCCATGAATCGAGTCTTGCGAATGCTCCTGATATTGACCATTATCTGCACTGTGTGCTGGGGTCCGAACGCGACTGCTTTTTTTCCTCTACAGTTTGCACGTCATCGACTCCAGCTTTCTCTACGGACCAGTCGATCGTGTGCTCACGATGCTGACCCTGTTCAACTCTTGCACCAATCCCATCGTGTATTTGGTATGGAATGCCCAGTTCCGCGCAGCTGTCTTGCTGTTCACCGGTACAAAGATAGGTAAAAACGCCCTCTTCGGTTTCCATGAAGAAACAACTCGAATTAATAGTCTGGTCGAAAATGTTTAGCGTAGGTCTTATCTGTTGTGAATTCTGGCAGAAACAAGGAAACGGCGCCCTGTGGCCTTAAAGAACGTTGGAATCTAATAAAATATAAGTCTCAATAATTATGTTGTTGGTTTATCAGTTTTTGCAGAAACGCACTATACTATGTTGTTTTCATCAGTTTCCTAGTAGTTGAAAAACTCGCGCGGGCGCACACACATGCACACATACACAGAAACAAATCATATGGACTTAACGCCAGATTTAATGTCAGATATCTGGCCTCATATTCACGATTGCCTAGCACCATTACAGAATACAAAGTAACAGTGATAGACAGCAAATGTTTGAAAAAAAAAACACAGCAAAGAAAACGCTCGCCCCAGCTCCACTATGATCAGTTTACTGATATGTCCGTCATGACTGTGTCAATTGAATATAATGTTGCAGTTTGCATCGTATATATGTATATAATTATGTATATATATATATATATATATATATATATATATATTATATATATATACATATATATATATATATATATATAGCCTTTTGTTGAAACTCGTCTGACATCAAAATAGACTCTTCTGGACTTAATATAACGCATTTAAATCTTTCATCATGTCATCCATAAGATTCGAACATATTGGTGAACTAGGCAATATTGCAATGGTCCGTATAATTAGGTGATCCGAGTATCCTCTCGGATCACCTTCTGTTTTTGTACGGATTCTTTCTTCTTCTTCTTCTTCTTCTTTTTCTTCTTATTTCTCCCCAAAAGTTGTGCATCGATTAGCTCAGAAAGTCCTCTTCCTATCAATTTCAAACTTATACCATATATGTATCGTCTCCCAAAGACGGCAATCGAACTAAAATCAAAGTGATCAGTCGACCGTGACGTCACTATGATGTCATTATATGAAAACACATTCTCAATCATATCTCATTAATGGAATAGAATTTTTCAATGAAATTTACGTCACATATATTTCAAGTCAAGCGCATTCTACTCATGTTCTCAAAATTCATTTATACCTTAAAACGTGCGCGTACGCGCGCGTTGAAATATTTGTATGCTCAAATCGAGCTCAAATTTTTTTTTGCACACGTTTCAGACCATTTAGAGCATTTTTTGAAAAATTTAAAAAAATTTACGGACGCGTACGCGCGCGTGCATATACGCACGCACAGCTCATATGCAATAGAAATTTCCCGTTTTTTCACACTTATCGCCTGCCTGAAATGTCAGGGAATACGCCTACCAAGTTTCAAGTCAATCCGACTCAATATGACGTCATACGGGCCCGTCAAAGTTGAAATTCCGCGCGCGCGTCAATGGCGATATACAGTGCAACAATGCCAAAAAACCGCCAATTTTAAATCCGATTTTACTCGTCAGGATGAACGGTGACCTCCCATTTTCTTTACATATTCTGAAAGCTGATGAGTTGTACATGTCATGTCATGGGTTGACGATGCTGGAAAAATGATTAAAAGATATCAAATTTCTTAATAAAGTAAAAAAAGTAAATTTTCAAAATGACGTCATCAAATTACAAGTTCACTCGAGCGTATCTCACTTATCCTTTGCCAATTTTCACCCAGATTTCAGTATGTTGTATCTTACTAAATGCTCTTTCATTAATATGATAACAACATTTTGATTAGGTGACGGCATCACCTCGTAATATTGGATTGAATGTAATCTTGTCAAATTTGACCAGTTTACGTGTTATCTTAATGGGAGTGCAGTTTTTCTGGAAATGAAAATTGACATGACTATCTTTTTCGAGCACTAGCTCACCTATGCTTCGGTGAATTTCTCTAAGATTTTAATATGTTGTAGCTGAGACTTTGGGCTATCGTGAGCGTGCCCTTCATTTTTTCATACGGTATCGGGATCACGTCCAAAAACTTGGTTGAAATCAAAGCCTATCTTCGATGTATTTCCATATTTCTTTCTTTTTCCAACTTTCTTTGCAATAACTCAAGAAAAACATACTTTATCACCACCATATTTTGCACATGTTTAGTTCATGTCATATACATTATTTCATAAAATAACAACTACTTCATCAGACGCCATCTTGGGTATGTAAATTAGGGTCAAAGGTCATAAATGTTTCATCCTGTATCTTGGTGAATACATGTTCTATCTTCCCCATATTTTGCACACGTAAAGACAGTGTTACAAGGATCATTTCACAAAATAACCACTTTTTGCTCAGATGACATCTTCTCTGTGCAGATCGGGGTCAAAGGTCATATGTACTTCTTTCTTTGTCTTCGTTATGACGTGTTACCTCTATGGGAGGGAATTTTTCTAGATGTGAAAATTGACATGATTGTCTTTATCGAGCACTAGCTCACTTACCCTTCCGTGAATTTCTCCTAGATTTTAATATGTTGTAGCTGAGACTTTGCGCTATCGTACGTGTTCCCTTTGTATTTCATATGGTGTCGGGATCACGTCCAAAAACGTGGTTGAAATTAAAGGTTATCTTCGATGTATTTTCATATTTCTTTCTTTTTCCAATTTTCTTTGCAATAACTCAAGAAAGATAACCCCTATCAACCCCATATTTTGCACATGTTTATTTAATGTTACGTACATTATTTCATAAAATAACAACTACTTGATCAGACACCATCTTAGGTATGTAAATTAGGGTCAAAGGTCATAAATGTTTCATCCTGTATCTTGGTGAATACATGTCTTATCTTTCCCATATTTTGCACACGCAAAGACCATGTTACAAGAATCATTTCACAAAATAACCACTTTTTGCTCAGATGCCATCTTGGGGGTGCAAAGTGGGGTCAAAGGTCAAATATACTTCATTCTGCATCTTTGATAGTGTATACGGAATTCGGTACCCAAGATGGCAGGTCTGACTCCCTTTTCAAAATGAGAATCCAAACATCACACGACCAATGTCCCTAATCTCAGGTGAAAACTCGAATCATTGATTTAAAAAAAAAATCGGATCACCTAATTTGTCAGTCTTGACAAATTCCGGGTCTAGTCTATATTTCATTCTGTCCCTCTGTAGTTCCTGATGCAACAAGTCATTCAGTTAGTCAAAAGGCCAGTTTAATAATGAACCGAGATTTATCACTTACTTAATACAAGGTAAAAGGGTGGAAATTATATCAGATTCTGTTTCGAACGAAAGATAAACTGAACAAACAGACAAAAGTAAAAGAGAGCTGATGTCACCTGAAGAAGCATCTGTAAGATTCTAAATCGGAGTCTCTTTAAAAAAAAAAGTATTGTATAAGAGGCGATTTATTAGACTTTCCATGGTTGCAGCTTTACGACTACCATCAGCAGCAAATTTGTCAGTTATTACCATGGCAACTGAGTTTATAATCATTGCTGATTATATTTATAAATCTTTCAGTAAAGTCAGTAACCAGTTTAGGACTGCTCACACTCGAAAGCTTCGTTTGGTTTGACTGGCGTTTGCTTCAAGTTTACGTGTTTTTTTCAAAAGCTAATGTTTGCTCCGATTTCATTCTACTCCTAGAAACACATTCCAACAACAACAACAACAACAACAACAACAACAACAACAACAACGACAACAAAGATAAAGTGCTCAATTCCACGACTGCAGCGGGAACATCCATGAATTATAATGCCGATAAATTTAAGAACCACTGCAATTGCTAAGCTACCAAAATCATGACAGTTATTATATATTTTTGGGGATATTCAAAGACTCATGATGTGAAGCCAAATCGGAGTGGCAAGATCTTAAGAATTCACCTGTAGAGCTTGCTGTAATATCAAAATATGATTTAAATTGAATTAATTTGAGCGCGACGACAGGTCTCTTTTTTTCCAAAATGTACTGAATCCTAGTCAGTTTGTGCCTAGGAACGCGCTTTCGTTTCCAACTAATGCATGCTGTAATCATATCAATGCAGGCACTGAGGTTATAAGTCTCTGCTATAATATATCGCGGTTTAGAATAGAATAAGATTACTGATAGCATTCGAAGGCAAATATGCAGTGACTGTATTCTCGGGGTATCGCCACCAAGTGGCGAAGAAAGCACAGGCGTTGTGTGCGAGACTGCCGTGTGCGATATATAGGGAGTATAAAACCCAATAAAAAAAAACGTTCAGAATCTGAACTATGACTGAATATGCGGTTTCTTGTACGTATAAACATGTATATTTCCAGGAATTTCAGGAAATTATTGGCCAGTCAGAACAACTGACCAATTGTCTCGTATTTCAAATTCTATCACTTCTTTCTGATCAATTCCCAGAAATGTTATAAACCAGGCAAGGTTAAATCTAAAAAAAAAAAAAAAGAAAAAAGAAAAGAAAAGAAGACTACCCGACGCAAATGAAAATTATCTTCCCATTTATCAATATTTCCCGTCCTATACAAAGTTCTGGAAAATATTGTACACAAAATATTCATGTGTTTTTGAATATTAATCCCATTACTAAGCAATTTAGCTTTAGAAAACGACACTCAAAGTTCAAAGTTCAAATTTATTTTCATTTCCATCAAATAAACAGAAAATTACATACAATGTATAAGCGGTGTAATAAAAGATGTACAAAATACATGTGATGATGAATTACAAGTTAAAGAAAACACAATTGTATTTTTTTTATAATATACATAGTACAAATTAGATAAGGATGGGAATAGAAATTGAGGGTCCCACTAAAAAGCAAAGCTTGTACGATATGGGACCCCCAGAATATATATAGAAGAACGAAAATTGAATTAATGAACTATAAACAAATATGATGTAAAAGGAACCAATGTCAATTGACATGAGATGAAATTAGGAAGAAAAAAGAGGAAGAGAAAAAAAAATGAAACTACAACACGTGCCATCGTGGACACAAACAAACTGGATTCCATAATGTAAGAGTAATGATAAAATGCAATGTGGATTGAATATATTGCAAAGAATAGTGTACATATACCGGTAAAAATACAGGCATAATTAAGAGAATGAGAGAATAGACACAATTATACGGTACAATAAGGGGAACATCTGAGGAGGACTTACATTTGACAGATTGTTTTTTTTTTCTCAAGTAAAAAAATTATATATTTGCAATTGTTTTATGTTTAAAGAAGTGATGACTTAATTAAGATGACGACACGGACCTAATTCGGTTGTATGTTACAAGATTTCAATAAGAATAATCTTAATTTATTCTTAAAAGAAATAAAATTAAAATCTAAAAACATTTTGAATTCAAGGTTTTGAAAATTTTTTAAAGAATCGAAATCGCTCAAGCGATTATATCATTATTCAATTATATCTATATAAATATTGTTGAATCTGTGACTAAAAGAGAATATGCCACTGGTATTTTTCTTGATCCGAGTATCAAGGCACGTGATATAGTCAATCATGATATTGAATTGTGCAAAATGGAAAATACGTTACCTGAGGCCAAGCTATGATTGCTTCAATAATTATCAGCAAAACAGAAAGCAGTGTCTGAAAGAATGCATTTCAGTATATTGAAAATCATGTAATATGCCTCAATTAGATATTCATTACGTTAGATTAAGCTTAGTCACAAAATATGGTATGTAAAGCCCTTTCATCACGACCTGTCAATTTTTACAAATCATCATAGTTTATACTACTGTAATGTTTATTAAATTATTCGATTTTTAGTGTTGTCATTTATTTTTCTTAGTATATAGCATTTGAAGCACATATCTGCCAACTTTCATACAATTTTCTTATCTCAATTCAACATTACAATGTTTTATCAATAATCTCATTCTTCATATCTATCTTTATTCTATCTTTATTTTCTGGGCCCCAAAGTTTAATTGTCGCACCACCAAAAAACAAAACAAAACAAAACAAAACAAACAAACAAACAAACAAAAAACCATGATTTTTGTTGCCAAAATGGACTACCTTAAAAAGTTAAAGTCGATCCTTACTATTTGTGTGTGTGTGTGTGTGTGTGTTGTGTGTATGTGTGTGTACGTGTTTGTGTGTGATTAAGTGATGGATACTTAGGTCTATGTCTCATACATATCACTCAAGACATTCCAACTGTTAATGTACCACACAGATTTAAGACCAAGAAGGTATTTTGACTTTTTTCTTGTTGATAGCTATCTGGTCACGGTTTTTTACTTACAAATTCTATCATGCTGCATAGTTTGATAATCATCAGTGCAGTCAGTGGTGATTTCTTTTTCAGCTCAATGACATTCATTTCCAGCAAGCAATACACACACCTAAGCACCGAGAACAATGCGATTATTCTAGATCACACGCGCCGGCCCTTTTCGAATTGTATTGAAATAGTGCGTAAATGAAGATAGGAATATACTCACAGTCTTATCTAAATACGATCCTACTCATCGCAGTACATTCCTCAAGAAAACCACATGAAACATCATTATTATTTCCATTGTCTTTTTATCGATTCTGTATACTCTGAAGTTTAACATTCATCGAAGTACAGTACTTCCTCATTTTGTAAATTGTGTATCTAAGCATATAGGATGGAATCTCTGTATTCAACCGGGCATTAATTTTCACATGTATAATTATACTATGGGATCACAACTGAAAGTTTGTTTAGGTCGATCACAATTTTCCCATCATTCAACATTATTTTGTGCACATTCTTTGAAAGGGTTTTTGATTGTCGATATTGATAGATGAGCTGATGATCAGTCATCTTCACTGGCTATACCCTAGCTGCTGACTGCTCTTTGTCTATACAGAGAGTGAAACCTCTGGATTCTGTTTTGCTGCTTGCAACTCTGCTGGGTGACCATAACTGTAAAGTCGTGTGCCGCCTTCCATGTAGGGTGATCTCAGACACGAAATGGTTCATCTTCTTTCTCGGATATCATCCATTCTATACATTGCCAGTGCCATTTAAGGTCAACTAATTGAGCTATTAGGTAATATATAATAATTAAAAAAAATCATGATATGAAATGAGATATTGTATATACACTATTTTCCATAATCGAATTTACTTTCCGCACGCCCACGAAGTATATATGCATTGTTCCTCCTAATTATTGTATATCTATATATATATATATATATATATACAAGTATATATGTTGTTATAGAATTTATTCCGTATACTACATGAATCTTTTGCAAATGTTTGAACAATATCATTTCATGACATGTATACTTTGTACTATGTTTTTATTTTTGTTGATTGGAAATAAACTATGATCGAATTGAATTGAATTGAATTGAATTGAGATATTGTAATCATTGATCGTCCGCCGTCCGTCGTCCGTCGTGCGTTGCCCTTATTGCGTCGTGTAACTTTGCATATTTTCAGCTCTTTCTTGGAAAAAGCTACAACAGATTTCACCAAAACTTATCAGGCAGCACCCATTATGCGCATAGGGTGATAGGATCTATTTTGTTCAAATGCAGAAACAAAAAAGGCAAAAGCTCCGTCGTGTCGAAGAGGGATCCCCCTCCCACGCTTTCGCCAAAAAAAAAAAAAAAACAAGCAAACAAAAACACCAGATCGTTGAATGCTGAAAATGCACAGTGTCTTGCACAAATCGCTTTTTAGGACCTTCAGTTGATGTATATATGTTCCATTTTATGTTGTTGGAGATGATACGAGCGTCTTTTTCACTCTTTCTGAAAAGCTTACATACGCTGACCACAGTATTGGAATTATCAAAAGTTTCAAATGTATATAATGGTTCAAGTATATAGATCGATAGTAAGTATTGACAAAATGAATTAGGTTCTTCTCAAATATTAGCGCAAACAAAAGCAAAATATCATTCACGTAGACGATAGTGTGTGTGTTATGTGTGTGTACATTTGGCCTTAGTAGAGTTAATGTCTATCGTCTATCTGCTTGTAGTCCATATGTGGACAGATCATACAAAAATATAGTATATTTTCTAATGAATAATTTTCTTACAAAAATGATAACGACCCTCACATCATTCGCAATATTTTTCTGTTATATTTCTTCCTAGTTTTTTGTATAAATTAACCGATTAATTAAATTAGTAATTATGTCTAAATGATATATATTTTTTGTATTTACAAAATATCTGTCTGACATGTGATTGAAATTTGATTTGTTTTATTTGATTTGTTTTATATTTTTAAAATATAGTTGCAATGTTATTAGATTGGAAATATGCTGTAACCGTGACACTACAGACAAATTCTGTGTTTATTTTAATTTTTCTGTTTGTAATAGATTAGGACATTTTCATAATTTGCCTCTTAGGCAATAAAAGATCAGGATATAGTTATTGATCTAGTAAGAAACATTAGTATTATTTTTCTTTCTTTTTCTAATATCCTTCTTTTTTCCCTGTCCCATAATAATTTAGATTTTATGAGATTCAATTACAAGCATTTTTTCAACATTTTTTTTTCTTTTCGTTGCTTCCAGGAAAGATCTGTTATTAATAATTGTACGTAATAATGGTACATTAACATTTTTCCTTGTGATAGTTATTGATAGGTAATGAAAGTACCAATGAAATTAGTGAACGGTACAAATTCTAAGATTGTAGTTTGAACATAAGGTTATTTTACTCCTGTGCTCCTTTGGAGAGACCGATGTGACTCCTTAAATTGATAGATGTGTAAGTCCCCTTATGACGTTGATGTGTATGAGTAAGTGTGTGCGTCTGTTATGAACGTGTGTGTGTGTGTTTGCGTGTATGGTTGGGTATGTGTTTGTATGCATGTGTGTGTGTAGCATGTGTTTGCATGTACCATGTGTGTGTATGTATGTACACTCTTTCTTTTCATCCCCTCTTCTTCTTTCAACAGGACAGTAGATTTCTCATATACAGGACGTACGGAGTGGTTTTGTTACGACCGTCAGGGTCTTCCAGCGTTGAATCGATTTAATGGGTGATTCGATATTTGATTTTGAATTCAGTCGTTTGAATGAACAGGATTTTCATGATTTATTTGTATTTGATTCAAATAATCAGAATGCCACTGCTTCACTGTCATTTGACAACCTAATATCCAAAGATATTAATTTTCATACAAACGATATTTTTAATGATAAATTTCAAGATATTTCTTCGCCATATGTCACTGTTAATCAATTAAAGTCCAAAGATGTTAGCGAAAAGTTCTCCCTGATGCATATGACTATAAGAAGTTTAAATAAAAATTTTGAAAATTTGCGTATTTTTTAAGATAATTTTATAGACTCATTTTTGTCTGTAATTGGGCTTACAGAAACATGGCTCACTGATAATACTGCCTCTTTATTTAATCTCCCAGGATATCATTTGATAAATAATGACAAATATAATAGAAGTGGTGGGGGTGTTGCTTTCTATGTTAAATCCAACTTTGATTTTTTTCATTCGAAAAGATATCTGTCGAATGGAAAGTTTTGTTGAATCCTTATTTATAGAAATCAAAGTGCCTAATCGGAAAGATATTTTATTAATCGTAATATACAGGCCCCCTGACGCTAATATCAAATTATTTTTTGATTATTTTAATGAATTACTACAAGAATCTTCAGTTTTGAATAAGGAATGTTATTTGATGGGTGACGTCAATATTGATTTAAGTAAATGTAATGATTTTTACTATCCCGAGGAATTTCTCAATATTATGCTCTCTGCATATTTCTCACCCTTGATATCAAAACCAACCCGTGTAACAGAACAATCTGCCACTTTAATAGATAATATTTTTTGTAATGTAAACCCTCTTCCTGATTCTGCTATTATACTTACGGATATATCTGATCATTATGCTATTTATATGTGTTCATCCTTACAGTTAAAGAATAAAATAGCTCAGAATTATGAAAGAAGGCGTAAGTTTACACCTCAGAATATAGCCCAGTTTCAAGAATCTTTGATGGAAATTGACTGGTCTGACTTATATGTGGTGCAAGATACGAATGTAGCGTATGATTTTTTTTTTTTATAAATAAGATTGTTACTTTGTTAGATACAGATATTCCATTAGTTAAAAAGAAGTTGGGTAGTTATAAACGTGATCCAAGATTGCCATGGGTGTCAAAGTCATTATTACGTTCAATTAATCGTAAAAATAATTCGTATTATGTAAGTAAGGCTAAGAAAACACAGCAATCCCGTGATAAGTATACTGCATATAAAAATACTCTCACTATGGTATTGCATAAGGAAAAAAAGGAATTATTATATGAGAAAATTAGATTTGTTTAAAAATGATATGCGTAATACTTGGAAATTGATAAATGAAACGTTGAATAAGCATAAGGAAAGAAATGTTATTTCTAAAATTAAGAATGATGGATTTGAAATAAAAGATTTCCGTATGATAGCAGAAATATTTAATTCACATTTTTCAACTGTGGGCCGGAATCTTTGTGCAAATATTCCGTTGTCTACTAAAGAATTTTACGATTACCTGGACGTAGGTAATCAAAATTCAATCTTTTTTTCCCCTGTAACAGTATATGAGATTTTAAATATTGTTCATAATTTACCTTCTAAAAGAAGTTCTGGTTATGATGATATTGATAATATATTGTTAAAAAATATAATACCTTATATTGTTGATCCTTTGTTTCATATTTTTAATTTATCAATATCACAGGTACCAGATGTTATGAAAATATCAAAAATAGTTCCAATTTTTGAAAAGGGTAATAGGGAAGAATTGAATAATTACAGACCTTTTTCACTTTTGCCTAATATATCTAAAATATTAGAAAAGATAATATATTCTCGAGTTATAGATTTCTTCAATAGAAATGACATTTTGTCAAAATATCAATTTGGATTTCGCAAGAAACATAGCACAGCACATGCAATATTATTTTTCACTGAAAAAGTATCTCGAGCAATTGATAAGTTTCAACATACTGCGGGAATCTTCCTGGACATCTCCAAGGCCTTCGACACGATTAACCACGACATTCTTCTTTATAAACTTAATCCTTATGGTATACGTGGAAAGGCCTTGGAGTGGTTCAGAAGCTATTTGAAAGACAGAAAACAATTTGTTTGTATAAACAATGAAAAATCTTCTTTGCGCTCAGTTGATTGTGGAGTTCCACAAGGAAGTATACTAGGGCCGTTACTTTTTATTATCTACATCAATGATTTTCCAAAATCTTCAAATGTTCTTTCTTTTATATTATTTGCAGATGATTCTAATCTTTTCTTTTCTCATTCAAATCCTCATACATTAGTCGATGTCATGAATATAGAATTGAACAAGATAATGCAATGGCTAAGGGCAAATAGATTATCGCTTAATTTGCAGAAAACAAATGTGATGTTGTTTAGTAATACCCTTGATAAATTGCCACATGATATAATTTTTGAAAATGAAGTGATAAAACAGGTTTATTCCGTTAGATTTCTTGGTGTAATTACTGTAGACAGTAAGCTTTCTTGGAAACAGCATATAGATTGTATATGCCGCACAATTTCCAGTAACATAGGTGTAATTAATAAAGTAAAGTTTTGTTTTCCTGTTAAAAAGTTATATGTTAAGCTAATGTTATATTCAACGTTAATTTTACCTTATTTAACGTATGGAATTATAGTATGGGGAAATACACATTCAACTTATTTGGACAGATTATTTTTGTTACAAAAAAAAAGCACTTCGAGTAATATGTAATACCTCCAAATATTCCCATACTGACGGATTATTTGTGGAGAATAAGGTTTTGAAAGTATTGGATTTGTATTATTATTACCTTGGTCAATTTATGTACAGTTTGTATAATAATTCACTTCCTTTAGTTTTTGAAAATATGTTTAATAAGAATAAAGATATTCATAAATACCCCACTCGTCAGATGAGTATCATTTGCCCCTTACCCGAACTCTATTTACAAAATACACGTTTATTTACAGTGGCCCCAAATTTTGGAATTCCCTTGAGAAAAATATAAAAGATTCCATTAGTTTGAAATCATTCTCTAGTAATTTAAAGAAATATTTGATTAGCTCATATGTACCCCATGATTAGTTTGACTGTTTGGAATTGTTGTTCTTTTTTCTTCACCCTGCATCGAGAATGCTGACCTGCCCTTCACTCTCTCTTCTCCCCCCTCTCTCCCTCCCTCTCTCTTTTTCCCTACTCTCTTCTGTGTGTGCACAATGTATGTGGATGCAAACATGTGTGTGTACGTGCGTGTGTGTGTGTATGTGCTTGTGTGTATGTGTGTGTGTATATGTGTGTGTATGCGTGTGTGTATGTGTATGTGTATGTGTATGTGTATACATGTGAAAGCGTATACTTCATGTAACCATCCGATTCGATTGAATGAAAACTGTATACTTTCAATGATTAGCTTGTACGGTACATGTATCGTTGTATTGTGTTATAAAGTCATATTATATAATTAATGTATTGTAGTAATGTAACGTAAGTGAGGGGACTGCAATCTACAAGTTCGCTTTTTAGCAACCCCTCAATTTTCATTTCCATGAAGTTCTTTTAAGAACCAATGTGTATTATTATGTTCCAATATATGTAATCATGTCAAAGTGTATTACCTGTGTCTGATTGGAAATGAAAATAAAAAAACGTGCATGTGAACATGCATGTGTGAAATGAAATGAAAAAATGTTATAATATCTCATCTTAAATTCCCTTTTTACCGTTACGCAGGAACACACACACATAGATACCACACACATACCCATATTTGCTCATGCATACGTTTCCCAATTCATTACATCTGTATTAATGTAAATTGGTTATTTCATAGTTTAACAATGTCATTACGAATCTCTCCCCCGTTTTCCTTTAAACACGAATTTCTCTGTCAGTGTGTGATCCTCTTGATCACTGAAACAAAGTATCGTTCTTTCTCTCACCTATACTCTTTTCCACCACTTCTGCCAATCAGAAGTGATTTGTTTTCTACTCATTTCAGTTATGTAACTTTTGTATTGTACAATTCACTGTGTTTCGTGTATTTTTTAATTCACGGACTGGCTGAAAAACAGCCTCCGGCTGAGCCAGGTACCGTGACAAAATAAGAAATAAAATAAATGAATGAAATAAATGAATCACACCTTCCTTCGAATCACATAACCACTCAGTATTTCTTCTTTCTAAAGGTCAGCGTCATCATTAATACACACTGAATGTCATAGAAGGATTAGACGTCCTCCTTTTCAGGGTGAATAATGACACAAATAATTCTGATATTTATTCGGCCGTATTATTTCTTTTAAATGTGTACATGATATGTGGGTACAAGGAAAAACTTGTACTGTATGACTTACAACATGTTTGGTCTTTTTTCTTCTTCTGTTTTTGGAAACATTAACTATCATCTGATTAAAATACATACCAAGACTATAGCAAAATGCAGCATTTACCTCCTAATTTCATCAAAAAGGGGGTTCAGTGCAATATAAGATGCGTGTATCTATGTCAGGTGCGCTTGTGTAGGAGGGTAGAGCGGTCAAGAAAACCAAGTGTACAAATAATATTGAATATCAATTGTGAGGCTGTTCACCGTAAACATTTCATTTAAGTTTCATATTCAGTCAACATTACATTTATTCACCATGCGCATGTAATATTTCATAACCTCTTGTTTTAGATAAAAAGTAAGACATTAAATTTTATAGTTGTCATTCTCGTCAATAGAATCTAAATAAAGAATAGAATACTCCATGTGACATCATCATTCCTTATTGAAACGAGCCTGAAGCTCTGAAAATTTCCATTGTTTAGTTTGATAAATTCACGATTATTGAACTGAGGTTATTACAATTATAAAACAATATCATTCACTGTATAAGCACATGATACACACGAACATCCGAGTGTATCGAGCCGAGGACGAAACAAAATACAAATTTAGTTTGGCCCGTTATATGTCAACAAACCACATGGAATTCTAGTGATCTTTTTTCTTTTTTTTTTCTTTTTTTTTTTTACAATTTTCTGTAATATTGATACAAATTTAGGGTAGGCCTATATAATTCAATTAGGTATAATTCTATTCTTTGGTTCCGTTACGTAGTTGATCCTTATTCTAACATTTTCGAGAGTTGCGTGAACGACGCAGCCTTCCATGTCTGTGCATCTTTAAACCATCTTTGTCTCAGAAATATAAATTGCTACTACCGTGATAATTTAGCTTAGCTAAACATGTTCTATTTTCTAATAAATATATAACAAGTTAAAAAGATTGCAAATACAAATGCACCATTCTCACTAAATCATATTGCACAGTAACTATTCTACACGTAATCGACAGAAAGAAATATATAAAAATCACTCAGGTTCCTGCAAATGCCACCGGCGTATCAAAAAACCCCATAAAAACTGTAATTCTTAACAAAATAAATCGCTTAAAAATTGATCAAAGCTGCATAATACTCTTACCTTACGTATTGCTCATGTGTGATCATTTCCATCACTTTCCAGTATACTTCCTTGGAAAGTCAGAGGAGACTATCTTCCACTAGCACCACAGACCAATAATAATAATAATAATAATAATAATAATAATAATAATAATAATAATAACAATAATTACGATAATAAAAATAATAATAATAACAATGATTACGATAATAATAATAATAATGATAACAATAATAATAATAATTATGATAATAATAAGTAATTACAATGAAAATAATTATGATAGCAATAATAGCAGCAAATGCGGCAGCATTATATTACATTTTTTCTTAGATTAAAATGTGGGAAAAATATGTAAAGTGAACACAGTCATGGAACTATTTTGAGACAGTATGGCATACAATGGCAAGAAGAGCATAAAAATGTCATAAAAGATAAGAAGAGATAACAAATTCAAAGAGTTCAGCAATGTTCCTTACGTGATACATTGTATCATAATAAGTCAGCCGACTGAAAAAGACATCTCATTTTCCTTCGTCTTCTTAATCTTTCAAAGACTGCTATAGCAACGCCTGATGAACGGATACAAGCTTATCATATTAAAATGAAAAATTTCCTGTGCGTATCGAGGATCATTATTCATAATTATACTTTTGATAGCTTTAAACTATGATTCTCAATTTGAATATTGTTGTCTGCTAGCTAATATATGTTACGACTGTAGAAAGTAACGAGTTTTCGGTATTGCACTTCACTACTTTTCTACTTCACTACTTTTTCCCGTACCCCGCAAGAAAGAAGAGAAAGAGAGGGAGAAAGAGAGGGAGAGAGAAAGACAAGCTGAGTACTGCTGAGAGAGAAAGATATACCGACATTACCATCTTCATTAACATGAAATGACATGTTTCGGATGATTGATATATAAATGTGATGTATTATTATAGCTACAGATGTATGTGTAAAAAAAAAAAATATATATATATATATATATATATATATATATATATATATAGACAATCCCATTAACTGCAGCAAGAACAAATTTTTTACTTTCTCGATTTAGGAAATACCTGGACCAGATAATTATCTCGATATGAATCGGCACAGGAAAGTGATATTTTAACGATCTTAGATATCCTGCATAATCTCCACACCCTATCGCCCCTTGACTCAAGAAACTGAAAGCAAATTGAAAAAAAAAAAAGTGTTAAGTGCGAAATATTCACTCATCTTTAAACTCTAGAAACATTCATACTTAAAACTGTAGTTTCCAAGAATGCTAAAATTAATTGCAGTGAACATGCAACACCAACTACCTATTAAAGGTCGTGCCCCCCCCCCCCAACTTAATAGCACATACAGTGCGCTCATTGTGGCATAGGACCAAGTCACGCCATTATTTTCAAATTGATGTGTGCATATTTTGGATAGATAGAGACATTGTAATAATCAACTGTAACCATGAAAGACGTAAAGACAAGGCCTTCACTCAATTACAAAAGGCTTCTAACATTTTAGATAGAAAATAAGTCAACAATGTTATAATACTTTTAGGCAACTCAGTTGCAGATTCAATGCAGGAAGACTCGATGTCGAAGAAGTTGAAGGCCGCCCTTTGGTCCTATATACTCACAGTCTTCGTTCTCCACCTTTGATATTGAGCGTCGTGTCGTCTCAGAGTTCTTCCATGGATCACATGACTGTAATCTATTCCAGTCGTTGTCTCCGATCAGGCATTGTGTTTCCATGTCGTCACTTCTGCGTCGCGAAGACTCCGGCAAGGACGGCCACAAGAATAACGAGGAAAAGGACACCAATGCCGACGACTATTGCCCTTTTCTTCTTCGACATCTGCCATGAGATTTGATTAAAAGATAATCTTAGCGTTCCTGATAAAAGTCAAAACAGAAGGGAAAGTAGCGTTCCTGAAAAAAAGGGAAAATTATTTCAGATCCAAAGACAGACCTCAATCACTTGCTTTACTAATGACAGAAGTTGAGAACATGGGGAGGGGATCTTTCCATTCAAATAAAACAACATAAAAATAGTTGAGGGTTGTTTGTTTGTTTTGTTTTTGTTTTTGCTTGTTTGTTTGTTTGTTTGTTTGTTTTTTGATTTACGATGTCGCCGAGGATTTTCTACCAAAACATGATTTCTCCTTCTTCTTTTTTTTCTATCGGCTTTTTCTTGTCCTATTCGCAAAACAGGTTTCCAGCATTCGTGGCTACATGTACGTTTGTTTTTGGTCGCTCTCTGCGGTGCTTTGACGCTGGTTGTCAGGGCATGCATTTTGTCTAAAGATCCCCCCCCCCCTCCCCCGTTGAGGTCACAGCATGCAGTGATCGGGGAAAGAGTGAAGATTTAGATAGGGGAGGGGGAGGATTGTCCCAGACCCCTTCACAAATTCGTACCAAAGATACCAAAATAAATGAAGAAAAAAAATTGATTAAAAATCAATGATGTAGTTTGGCTAAAAACTAAATAGCTGTAGATATTGAGTATGAATTCCTCTACAAACTGCATTTTGGTTGGAAGATGAAAGCTTTTCTGATGGAATTTGAGGGGACTATATATCATTGGGTACGTGTACGGAAAATAGGTGATTTTTTGAGTGACAAGAACTCGTAGTCTGGCTTTGCGGACCCTTGGACAGAATTTGAGCCAAAGAACCCACCTTAGAAATTTGATGGATGAAAGGGTATATCTCACTTATCCAGGTTAGTAAAGCTGAAACACCTCATTTCTCCCAGCTATTTTACATATTTTTTTTTTTAATTTGAATTTTAACACACGTCTCTATGGGGAATTATTTACCCGAATATGGGAAGTATTCATCCCATACAAGCTCTGCTGGTTTATGTTGATCTATTGTGTCAGATCTCTTCTTACCTCCCCCCCCCCCCTCTTCTCCTTCCTACCCCTCCCCCTCTACCCCTCTCCTCTACCCCCCCCCCCCCCACTCTGCTTGGCTACAATTTTTGTGTGTGTGTGTGTGTGTGGTACTAGATCTTTGTACATATAGCAGTCATCAGTATCACAAAACTTTGAATGACTGTGTTATTTTAATGTATTTCTTTGTTTTGGCTACCACTAAAACAGCTCAAAATACATAAAAGTTAGTCTGTTTGAAAAAACAAAGTCTTTTAAAGTACTTTGTAGGCAATTAGACACCCCAATGATGACACCCCAATTATCAAGGATAACTGCCTGCATCTATGTATTCATATCATGAAAAACTGATCAACACTGCAAGAATTATTTTTGAAAAAAAAAAACAACCAAAGGGCATGATTTTCAAAAGTGTCCCTTTGAGAAGCTTTATAACCCTTGAATGTGTATGATGTAGGGGCAAATATCATCAAAAACACATTTATGATGTTAAAAAGTCAAATGAGAAATATGACCTCCACTATAGGGCTCACACCTGTGAAATAAAATGGAATGTCCCAGACCCCTTCACAAATTCGTACCAAAGATACCAAAATACACGAAGAAAAAAATTAATTAAAAATCAATGATGTAGTTTGGCAAAAAACTAAATAGCTGTAGATATTGAGTATGAATTCCTCTACAAACTGCATTTTGGTTGGAAGATGAAAGCTTTTCCGATGGAATTTGAGGGGACTATTTCATTAGGTACGTGTACGGAAAATAGGTGATTTTTTGAGCGAAGAACTCGTAGTCTGACTTTGCGGACCCTTGGACAGAATTTGAGCCGAAGAACCCACCCTGGAAATTGAAGACCTGAATATAAGAACGACCCAAGTCCAATTTTTGGCCAAATTCAGTTTAACATGGGAAATTGTAGCTTATGCATGGACTCATCTTGTGTATAAATGATAAATCCTAATTACCCCCGGAAGTGCCTGAAATGAATTAGTTAAATCTTATATGAATGTAAGAATGAAGGACTTGGGTCATTCTTGCATTCATATTATAGCGCCCTCTCTCATCCTTCTCTCATCTCTATAGCAGAATATCGTGTATATGATTCAAAGAACGACCCAAGTCCGTCACACAAAATGGCCTCTCCACAATTAATGTAAATGTTAATTGTCATAATAACATATTATGTTCTAATTTGTATTGAATGTTGCCTTCCCATCACAGTTAAATAGAATATTATTGGACAAATAAAAAAAAAATGAAGTTTTTTTTAAGTTTACTCGAAATGGTCTTCCATGGACTTGGGTCGTTCTTGTATTCAGATATTCAATTTGATGGATGAAAGGTTATATCTCACTTATCCAGGTTAGTGAAGCTGAAACACTTCATTTCTCCCAGCTATTTTACAGAATATTTTGACATCTGAATTTTAACACACGTCTCTATGGGGAATTATTTACCCTTGTGAGCCCTATAAGGGAAGCGTGTTATCTCATCAAAGAGGTACTAGGCGAGCCTATAGTACCTCCTTGATCTCATTGGCATGATTTGGTACATGCACCATTTGGCACAGGAGGATATGCCCGTGTTCACCTTCTGTAAAACATTAATGACCGGTTATGACATCTTCATCGATATAGGGCATGTTCATGCATCGGAATCAAAGTAATCAGGTAAATGCGCTTGCCAGTTCCCCCAAGACAAACGCGAATAGGGTGGTAAATTTAATAACAAGTAATATAGATAATACGTAACTATCCGTTCTAACTATAGGCAATCCTCAAAATATTTAGCATGGCCAGATTAGCAATGTAAAGCAATCAGATATAAGCAGCATACAGGGAAGTCTTTGATGTTGTCCAATATTATCAGAACTACACATTGCATTTTTTTTTTTTTTTTTGGTGCAGTGATTTACACTGAAAAATAGCCTCATATACTTCTTATGAAAGCTGGAGTAATATCAACACGCATATCAGCTGAAAAAGGTCCTGAACTAGATGTCGTATAAGAGCTCAGTACCCCTCCCCCTCCCCCCCCCCCCAAAAAAAAGAATAACATGTATATCGCACACCGCAGGCATATATGCGTCATTTGGAATGATACAGTAATTGATAGCAAATTTCGTCAGAATTAACATTTTATAGTATTTTATGAAAAAAAAAAGACAGACTGCATGTTCTCATGTGAAATGTGAATATAAATCATTGCAGACATGAAATGAAATACATTTACATGAAATTCATTTGAATAATTATGTACACGCATAAACCTATTTACCATACCCAAGTGTTTATATACATATATATCTTTTTTATGTTTCACGAGTACGCGTTATGTTACTTACTTTCATATCAAACTAGGTAGACACAGATAGATAGATAGATAGATAGATAGGTAGATAAGATAGAGGGGGAGGGAGGGACGGAGAGAGGGAGAATGAACGGGAGAGATGGGAGAGTTTAGAATTGCGTTTTATATGATGTGTCCTTTGTTTAACAATCTCATTATTGAAAGGGCAATATTACATTTCTTTGCTTACCTGTGTATTTTCATCCTTTAGCAAGCAAACCAAGATGTCAGCAGCCGTGACGCCCAAAACAATAGGGAAGAACGAAGATATAACAGTAATTAGCGCTTTTTTTTTTTGTTAACCATGCGTATAGACGGGCACAGTTAATCAACTGCCCGAGAGAATGCGGGTATAGTGTGATATATTGGAGGGTACAGTGACTGTCTCGCCTGCACCTGCATTAATCAACTCGGTGATACCGGGAGTGGAAAAAGAAGTTACGTGTTCCCAGTGTAATCTCCATTTGTCCTGAAATTCAAACAGCCCCTCTTAACTTTATATGCTATCTGTGTCATAAAGACGAGGACAAAGATGTATTACATGTCAGTCATCATCATTCCGAACATTGACCCCATGCATAACCGCCATGCAGTGAAATGGTTCGCACCACGCACACAGGCTTGAGAATGCAATTATTGGTATGATAATGCCCTAAACCTTGTGTACTGATCCCTTGCTCACGTTTTGGTATAGGCTCGGAGACTAACACAACCTTCATTATACTTGACATGCACACAACAAGCTCAAATTAAGTTTAGTAAGCTGACTGACGCACATGTATATGATAATTTCCATCTTTTCATATATTACACGCAGACTTTTGAAATGATATCAGACGAAATGATGTTATCTCAATGCCATCGTTGCGCAATTTATTAGCCAGCATGCACAAAAATGGAAGTTTTGCTTTGTGATTGATTCAAAGAAAATGTTCGCAGTATTTATTAGGGGCATTATTCAATGCTATATTTAATGAGAAACAGAGCGTCGTATAAATGTATACCCCTCTCTATAAATACATATACTGTATTCAGACAGACAGAAATATGACGAGACAGAGAAGAATACATTATTGATTAAAACAATCTAAAATGGTGGTTTACTCACGGCCATTTCCGACGCACTCTTTTCCAATCTGGGCAAGCTTCGCAGGCTGTTGTGGAATTACACAAGACCAGTTTTCACCGATTGCTGTACGTCTACTAGGGTGATACGGGAATATACTGTCTCTCCGCAGTTGTATAGAGCGTTACCTACTCACTGTATGTAGCGTTGTATGTGTATGCAGCAATTTATTATTAATAAGCCAACGAAGGAGACAGTAGTATAATAACGGATCTGCAGATACGCAGTATTTTCTCACAAGAGCGTCTTACGAATAGAGCTGCTGCACACTAGCCAGTGAAATGGCAATATGGTGGCAGAGCATCGCTATCACTGCCGTGGTGTATCCACAGAGTTCTGTGGGTATATCATCGCTATCGCAGCTTTTAACGTCCGACCGGCACGCGAGAGAAATCCTCATGAATATTCAATAAGGTCAGGCACGCGTCGACCACGGTTTGCCACGCGACACATTGGACATCAACGAGCCAAACGCGAACGCTTCCCGACACACCGCACTGCGCAGAAACCATACTTGCTGGGGCAAGCATGGCAGGGGGGATCCCCCAGTCACTGCCACAAACAATGCTCTGCGTTTGCAGTGGCACACTGGCGTTGCATCGTAAAAAGTGTAACTTTTAATAGGCTTTTTGAACGCAACGTTGGATGCAGAGGATTTTTTTTTTTTTGAGCGACTGTGTGACAGGGGCTTAAAAGTTGTGCAACGTATCGTTGTCAGAGATCATGAAAAGCATAATGTACTGTCATAGGTACCAAATGAGAGCGTGTCATTTGTTCTTTGAAAGGAAAACATCTACAAGACGTAATTTCTGGCCGCACAGTTGTATCAGTTTATGAAGCTGTGATGCACCAAACTTTGAATCATGCGTTTATAGCTAGTCAGTAGGAGACTTTTTGCCGTTGACTTCATCACCTCATTAGGACCACTATTGGCACTCTAGACGACACATGGAAATTCAAAATATTTCTGTCAAGTGCAGTTCAGTTCAGTTCATTATTTTTTTTTTATGTACGTGAAAATGAAGAATATCAACATATTAAGTAATCATTAAAAAGGGAAGTATATTATACTTTCATTAGAAGGGTGTAGCTTCCTCACTACTGATCTAACTGCTGCCCTTTTTTTGTTGCTTAATGAGCTGATTATTATGCACTTACAGTGTAAGATTGTCGACAATATTGGAAGGGAGGGAGAGGGAGAGAAGGGGAAGAGAATAGAGAGGGAGAGCATGGAGAGAGGGCGAGAGGGAGGGAGAAAAGGGGAGGAGAGAGGAAGACAGGAAGAGACAGGTAAGGATATGATGCTATACAATCTAAACCATGATATGCATTATACAAGGCTAAAAGGGAAAGACAATGTGCCACAGGGATCTGAAAACGTCGTTACCTATTATACGTCTTTAGTCATCCACTTAAGGAGTAATCAGATAACTTTTTGGGTCATCTCTTCATGGGAAGGCTTCGCAGGCTGCAGCTAGTGTCTTTATATACGATTTACTTTGGTGTATTCAGCATCATGGTAATATATAGGACCACTTTCCCAGATTAAAATTTCCTCATTGCGAATTTTCCTTTTCATTCAGGGCAGTCTTCTCACGGTAAAAAGCGTATACGTGCTTTACCAACTGACGAGACAAAATGTTTACGGAAAACATAGACTTCCACTTTGAGTGTTTCTACGGATAAATGGCGCTATATAAATGCTGTTTCATCATCATCATCATCATCATCATCATCATCATCATCATCATCATCATCATCATCACTTCACAGTTACGATCAAATGCAGCTATGAAAAGTTATGTATGAATATGTTCTCTCTGAAATGACAATAAAATGATCACCCTTGAAAAAGTCAAGTTCGGCAAGGTTGACCCATTTCACTTATTTTCAGTCCTCACGCAAAATCAGTGTGTGCGACTTTATGTTCGTTTTGAGGTGCACGGTCACAAATAAAGAACTGAAGGACCGTGATACTTGCCCAGTTGAAGTTCAGGGAGACTTTCCAGTATACGGGGGGGGGGGGGGGGGAAGGGGAGGGGGGTAAAGGGGAGTGAAGGTACATTTCTTGCAACATCTGTATTGGCTATAGAATGTGAGACTTTTAACCATGCACCCACTAACACGTATCAGAGAAAAAAATACAGTACAAATACTAAATGGAAATCAGGGTGTTAATAGCAACCAGTTCAACATGCGTCAACATGCGTCAAACGCAGGTGTTACTTGCAGTGGCTTAATTACCATAGGAGATCAGTCGGCCGTGGCGCGAAAGAGCAGCCACGCCTCGTGTCGACACACAACATGTGAACGATTATACATTCATGGAAACTGCTTACTGTACACGTATAGTAAGGACGTCTTGTCAATGGGATCTGAGTTTCAACAAGTGATTTGTAGAACAAAGGGATTTTGTCGGACAGTTCACAGTAGAAGGATAAATATCGGCCAAAGCAGTGTGGGATGTGCTGTACTAAAAAATAATAATAGAAATAGTAAAAAACATCGGAGTTCAATACCAAAAAGTGTGGGAGGTTTAAAAGAACCATTTACCAGTTATAAATTAAAACAGATTACTGACTGTCTTTAAAATTTAAAGTTATGGCTTCAAAAATATTTTGAAACTACGAAGTGAAATATGTGGGTACTAATGTCTGGCTTCAATCAATACGTAAATACATAAGGTACTAACTGTCACCATACTGTGGAGGATGAGCAGGTGGAGGATGAGCATAACCTTGCAAAATTGAACCGTGTATCCCTAAAATGATGACCGAAAAAATAATAGATATGTTTTTTTTTAAACAACAAAATTGCAAGTACAAATTATGCACACTTCTCACAAAATCATATTGCACACTAACTATATGTATTCTACACGTAATCGACAAATATATATATACATATGTAGTAGTCTTAGCGCAGACTCCTTTACAACCAACAAGGGTTTGTGTCTGCAAACTACGGAGAAGCCGTACGACACGCTTGAGATTGAGAGAAAGAGAGGGGGAGAGAGAGAGAGAGAAGGAGGGGGAGCGGAGAGCGAAAAACAGGCTGAGTTTAGTGATGAAAGAGGCATCAACAATACCATTTTCATTAATAAGATGAAGTGACATGTTTCGGATAATAAATATGTGGGCCTATACACATAACTACAGATGTATGTGTAAAAAAAAAATGTACACAACCGCTGACAACTGCGTCATTTTCCTGCTAAAATAGTCTTCTTCTGTTCATATCGTAACTTTCCACAGTGAAGTGGCGGACAAAGAGATCTATCTTTAGCTTGTAAACGCTTTACGATTTCTTTTTTCCCCAGGCACTGGTGCATTTTCAATATTGTTACGGTCCAGTCAAGGCTAACGGTATTTGCGACTCGACAAAAAAAAAACAAAAAAAAAAAAAAAACCAGGGTGCATTGTCAATTCTTACTGTGCAAATAAAGCAGCCCGAAAAGGATAACAAAAGCCGCCGCATGAATACCAGCACAATTGCGCAATTCCTGAGGTGCTAACTTATCTGGTTTATGACCGGAAACAGGTTGTTCTGTTTTTGTTTTTGCCTTTCCTTTTCTTTCTTTCCTTTTCTTTTTTTTTGTTTTGTTTTGTTTTTTTTTTTGCTACCAGCGTTTTCTCTGTGGACTGACCAAAGCATGCTGAAAAAAAAGAAAAAAAAAGAATAGGCTTACAGTATCTTGTACTCTCTTATTGTAGATGAGATGCCCCTACCTGGGCTTGTCCAAATCGTGAAAAGTACTGAGCAACTTGCTAAATACAATTTAGTTTGTGTTTTCCAAGAATGATAAAGATAAATGCTAAAGAAATAATTGCAGTGTACATGCGACACCATCTACCTAAATTCGTATCCCCCCCCCCCATTAGGATGTATCGACTTAATACCACATACGCGTATATAAACTATGGCATCGGACAAAGTCACGCCATCATTTTCAAATTTATATGTGCATATTTTGGAGAGATAGTGAGATATTATATTGTAACCATGAAAGACGTATAGTAATACAAGGCCTTCACTCAAATCACGAAAGACTTATAACAGTTTAGATCGAAAGCAAGTCAACAGTGTTATAGTACTTTAAACGCAGACAACTCAGTTTCAGATTCAAAGATAATAAAAAGTTTTGGTACCTCAAAAGTGTCCTTGAATTTCCTTGTCTTAGTTTGTGTTTCAGGTTAAAGTACCTTTCATATAGCTAACACTGTGAGACTTACTCGCCCCAAAGTGCTCTCATGTCTAAAGCCCCTTTTACACTTTCACGGATTGCATCACGGATGACCACGGATCGTCGATCCGGGATCATCCGTACTGTTTCCGGCATGACCGTGTTGACTCCGTGAAGTCATCCGGCATTATCCTTGATCATCCGGTATGTCCGCGGAAAAAATTAAGCTTGCTTAATTTTTCATCCCGGACATGACGGACGAAAATCAATACGAACTCTTCCTTGTTGGCACCGTCTACTCCGTGTTGCTTCCGTATTCCTTCCTTGCAGGCACCGGCTATTCCGTGTTGCCTCCGTACTCTTTCCGGGACAATCCGTGAAGACATCGGGACGTCCGTACTAGCATCGGCTCCATCCGGGATGAAAAATTCGTGTATTTTGTAAATACAAGCTCATGAAGTCCATTAAATTTGCTCACATCTTCCCCCATCAGTACAGCCAGCAACCCCTCATACTCTGTTCGTATAATGGTCGCACGAAAACCTTCAGTGACCCACACATTTCCTTGACCTTTTTTTTTTGTGTGTATGTGTGTGCATTTTGATTTGTTTTGTTTTGTTTTGTTTTGTTTTGCTTTGCTTTGTTTATGTGATGATGTTCCCGCAAAATGAGAGTTTGCAACAAAGAGATTTGCCTGACGTCGACAAGCCGAGGCATGGCTGCTGTAGATTTTCTGATGTGCTTGTTATTAGCGCTGGAGGCATGTTGCCTGAGAATGATAAAGTATCAAAAGCAAAAGTAAATGTTATCTGTCAACATTTTTTAGATATCCGTGTAAAGACCGCGAAGGGACCAAGTTGCATCCGTCCTCTTCCTTGATATGGCCGTGTTAGCTCCGTATCGTTTCCGCTGTGGTCCGCGTTGGTTCCTTGTCTGTCCGTGTAGGCACCGTACTTGTCCTTGTAGCATCAGTACTTGTCCGTGTAGACATCCAGTTGGCATCGTATTCACACCGGCATTGAGAGGAAAATCGATATTTTGCATGCCGGATCACCACGGATGACGATCCGTGGTCATCCGTGTAGTAATCCGTGAAAGTGTAAAAGGGGCTTTAGTAATCATGCAATTAACTGCGACCAGCAGCCCCATACGCATAGCGACCAGCAGTCCCATACGCATAGCGTAATCGGGCTTCGCATTGTAGCATTCAGGATCATGACAGATTTAGTATCGCAGGGTAAATGTCATCTTAAAATCCCATAAATTCTTCAATTTGAAGACTTACCAATTAAGTTGAAGTATTGAAAACAGGCTTCCGGCAACGTTTAGTTCTGCCTATAGTCCCTTTCTGTTCGAATTGATGACTGAATGTGACTCGGTCGACATAGGCCTGCAGACGATGGCCAAAAAGTGGCTTAAAAAATGCTCAACTGGCAACTATCGTATAACAAGCAAATTGTAACTTTTTAAAAAAGTATACATCCTGACAATATCCCACCTAAAATTTACCCAAAAAAATCTAATCGGAACATGCTCAAAATGACGTCATCAAAATGGTCTCTTAAGAACTGCAATTTTGCCAGAGTAATTGTCACTTCGACATCTCTAGTAATAAAAATGGAATATTTCGGAAAAGAAGTAATTCTAGCTACAGTAATGCTATTTCTCATGTACCTCAGGTCATCAGCCATCAATCATGCTCATTTTCAGTTGAGCTGGTGAGTTGTACGCATACCAGTAGCGTTTCTATAGCAACCTTACACTGACGTAGTAGAAATAAACAAAAGAATTCATAATGATTTTCATAATTTTCATTTAATTTGTTGAAATATAATAAGAATACCTAAGTGTATGTTTTTTTATGTGTCTTGTTGGTTTCAGAGAAATGCCGAACCAATTTCCGTCTTAATCATGTGTTAATATAGGGGAAATATAGTCATTGCCATGGTAACGCTTTCATGAAAAAAAAAACACCTAAATGATAAAATGTAATTCTTTCTACGCAAATAGTTATAAATTAAGCTTAATAACTTTCAAAAAAGTAGGTGCCCAGTAAACGTATCCAGTCACTAGATGACTCAACTCATTGTAAGGCTAACCATGGTCACCAAAATTGTTTCCATGGCAACGAGAAAGAGCTTCGGAAACAGGTTTACGCAATGGAATGAGAGTGCAATTTCAACATATCTGTCAAGTGTCATTTTGCTTGTGTATTCTGTTTATCAAAATATATTAATATGGATGTCACATTTGAGGTAAAGAACTATGTGACAATCTGTATTAATTACATTGCATTTCTTGGAAACAATCGTGCCCTTGCTATAAGGCACGACAGCATGTACGTTTGAAACATATTGTATATTCGCGTCATAGGATAATATATGTTTTCTATATTGCCAAGAGGATAAAGGGCATTTTGGGGGCACACGGCACCGGGTCGCCCTTCGATAAGCACCCTCTTTATCATGTAGATCTTGTAAGGTAAATCTTCTTCTATCATTTCGATGACTTTTCATTGATGTAAGAGTATATTTGCTGCATTGCCGGACCTACTTTTAAAACCATTCACGTTAGAACAACTGTATTTGCGTTGCTAATATCTGTATTTTGTAATAAAGGCCGTTAGCGTAGGTGTAAATTTAGACACCTCCCCAAAGCTTACCTTTGAATGTTCACCTTCTTGACAATGTAGTTATTGTAGAGCAATGCTTCCTCTAGTAATTGGTTGCAGTTTTGGATACAGAAGTGCCTTTGCTATACGGCACGATGGAATTTCGAAAACATGTACGTTTAGAACATATATATATTTGCGTTATGTGATATTACAATGTTTTCTATATTGCGGTGAGGGTGGAGTATTTTTGGCACATCCCACAGGGTTGCCGTTTAATGCGCACCCTCTTCACTGTATAGATCTTGTAAAGTTAAGTCTCTTCTATCATTTCCATTGCTTCCCGTCAATGAAAATTGTATTTGCTGTATTGCCGGGACTACTTTTACAACCATTCCCGCTAGAACAACGGTATTTGCGTTGCTAATATATGTGTTCTGTAACAAGAGGGCGTAAGCTTAGGTGTGAATTTAGACACTTCCCAAGGGATTAATTTTAAATGTTCACCCTTTTGACAATATATTTATTGTAGAGCAATGTCTCCTCTATTAAGTTGTATTTCTTGGACACAAAAGTGCCTTTGCTGTACGGCACGATGGCATATTGAAGACATACACGTTTGGAACATATATAATAATATTCGCATTATATGATTCTATATGTCTTATATATTGCCGTGAGGGTGGAATATTTCTTGGCACATACCACAGGGTTGCCATTTAATGTGCACCCTCTTCACTGCATAGATCTTGTAAAGTTAAACCTCTTCTATCATTTCCATGACTTTTCATTGTTAAAAAGTGTATTTGCTATATTGCCGGAAGTGCTTTTAAATCCACGCTATAGAACAACGATGTTTGTGTTGCTAATATCTATATTTTGTCTTAAGGGGGCTTGAGCGTAGGTGTACTTTGGACAATTCCCATGGGGTTGTCTTTCAATGTTCACCCTCTTGACGATATGGATATTGTAGAGCACTGTCTCCTCTATTAACTACAACGTATTTTTTAAAACAAAAGTGCCCTTGATTTGCGGCACGATCGAAGTTTGAAAACATGTATGTTTGGAACATATAGTGTATTCGCGTTAATGATATTCAATGTTTTCTATATATTGCCATGAGGGTGGTGCACTTTGGGGGCACATCCCACAGGATTGGCATATAATGTGCATCCTCCCACTAAATAGATATTTTGAAGCAATGCTTTTCCTATCATTTCCACGACATTCATTGATATAAAAGTGTGTAGCTGTATTGCTGCAAGTACTTCTAAAACCATGCATGCACGAAAGAACGTCGGTATTTGCGTTCATAGTATCCGTGTGATGTAATTATGGGTCTTGAGCGGCGGTGTATAATTCTGGAGATTTCCCAAGGAATTGCTTTTGAATGTTCACCCTTTTGACAATGTAGTTAATGTAGAGCATTTTTTTCTTTTTGTAATTATATTGCATTTCTTACAAACAAAAGGGCAATAGCTCTACAACCGTAACGATCGGGAAAATGTGAAGGCATGGAAAATTGAATATATTTGTGCTATATGCTAGTGTATGTTTCTATATTGCCATGGGGTTAGATGATTTTGAACACATCCCACTCGGTTGCCGTTGAATGTGCACCCCTTTGACTGTATGATGATTGCAAAGCAGTGTCTCTACCATTTAAAAATCATGAAAAGTAAAGTGCCTTTATACCACTCGCCAAAACGACTTTACATGCATGTACAGGTGAGTTTGCTTTGGCATAAATGCATGTTTTGTTAATCTGTTTCAGGACCACGACGGTCAGGGTAGGGGTAATCTGGGCACTTCCCAAGGGCTTGACAAAATATATATTGTAAACGAACGTGTCCTATATCACCTAAATTGCATTTTACGAACATAAAAGCGTATGTGCTACACAGGCGGAAGAGCTTTTCAGAAGTATGTAACCATGGAACATTTTTCTCGGTTGTATACTGCATGTTTTTGATCGCCTTTAGGATGCATGGAGTTACTTTGACTACCTCTCCTAAGGTGGTCTTTGCAAGCGAACCCTTTGGACTGCATAATTATATTGTAGATAAATGTTGTTATGTTATCTCTAGCCCGGCAACTTTTATAGAAAAAAAAAAAGTGTCTTGATATGGCAGGAATCCCATTCAATACAATTCAATTTCATTTTCATTTCATTTTCAACAAGAACAGATCGAGACATCACTTTCTTTGTAAAAGAAAATGAGGTGCGTAAAACTATGTCGAATGAAAAGAATTTACAATGATTATAGCACCATACGATAATTACGCATAAAACTCAAGTGATAGTCATAAAACTCAAGGAACGACTTTTGGAACGACTGTAATTGCGTTGATATTTGCGTTACAAAGGGTCATGTATAGAGGCGATTAATGTAGGTACTTCCCATACAGTACGCTCCCTTCGAATGATAACCACTTTAACTATGTCAGTGTAAGTCAAAATTGTAGAGCAATATATCGTCTGTTGACTCCATTGAATTTCATTAAATAAAAGTTTCTTTGCTAGAGGACCAAAAGGACTGTGTAAAGGCATGTACCCATAGAACATAATTATGTATTTGCGTTGGTACATGATTATTGCATGTCTTAGACTGCCTTTGGGTGGGGTAATTTTGGGCGCCCTCCACGTGGTTGCCTTCGTATGTGAACCATTTTTACCCTATAGATAGTGTAAAACAAAAATTCTTCTATAACTTCCACTGAATTTTAATGGAAATGAAACTAAAAGGACGTTATGCACAGAGTTTTTTCGCTTCAAACAGCTGTATTCACGTGTGTATAATTATGTTTTGTACCGAGCCGTGAGGGTATAAGGATGAATTCGGGTACCTCCTTACGAGTCGCTTTGACTGTGCACCACTTTTTAAAGATAATTATACACATTGTAGGAAAATGTCTCTGTCATTGCCAATTCTATTTCATGGAAATAAAAGAGTCTTTGCTAGACGGACAAACGACTTAAGAATAGAATCTCGTATACGCTTAAAACAAAGGAAATCGCGTTGGTTGATGCATGTTGTGTAAATGGTCGTGGGGATAATATGATCGACTGAGGTGACTTTGGGCACTACCTACAGGGTTTCCTTTGACTGTGCCATCTTCAATATCTCAAAACCCTCAAGGATGCAAGAGATGAATCATCAAGATTCGAGCAAACCACCCTCCAAATAGAGTTCATTCATTACAAAATTAGACAAATTACAGATGTTGACACTTGTTTAATTTCGTACTTTTAAGCTGTCATTATCTGTTGGATAACAAACTCTAATTTCATGATATTATTCATGCTAGTTTACTGAGGCTGTAAAGTTTGTTTTTGGTGAAGAGAAACTGAAATATCATATTTGAACACTCTTGATATGCTCATATCGGGCACTTTGATGCATTAGAATATTCCGTTGGCTCGGAACCCTTTGCATATTATGCAAGAGGCCGAGATTATGTACGTGGAAATGTTTGCATCGCACTAACTCACATTGCAAACATAGGTTTCAACATTTTGGGTGTTCCAATCTGAAACCTAGAAGCATTGTTTTCATGGAAACACTGTATTTTTATCATTATGGGAGCTAATTTGCATACTATGCAAATGAGGCCCAGACTATGTACATGGAAATAGTTGCATCGCACTGACATCGTAAACACAGATTTCAACACTTTCGGTGTTCCAGTCTCAATCCTAGAAGCATTGTTTTCATGGAAACACTGTATTTTTTATCATTAGGCCTATGGGAGCTAATTTGCATATTATGCAAATGAGGCCCAGACTATGTATATGTCATGGCGAATGTTTGCATCGCACTAACTGACATTATAAACATAGGTTTCGACACTTTCGATGTTCCAATCTAAAACCTAAAAGTATAGTTTTCATGGAAACACTGTATTTTTATCATAATGGGTGCTAATTTGCATATTATGGAAATTTAGCCATATGCCCCAGGATTTCTTGGGACTTTGAGTAAGGTGTTTAGGAGCCCATAACAAGTAGCACTGCAGTGGAATTTCCTACTGCAATTGTATAGTATAGTGGGTGAAACCCTATTTTGACTGGACTAATGTGATCTATGACAAAATGTGAATCCAGTTTCTGTTAACAGTGCTTCATTTCTTTCAGAAGTACAGTATTTGTTGTAGTAGTCCATCGAGTATAATGAGCTTGCTTTGATATCGTACAGAAATCCATGCAAGACCCGTTTCACCGACATTGATTTCAGTGAGATCAGTGTCAATTAGTGTTTTCAGTTTCACTTAGCAAGTCCTCGTGACTGAAACATAATCAAAAAAGTGAGATAGCGAGACTGAAACCAATGAAGTGAAACTGAAACCAATGAGAAGTTTGGTGAAACACCCTACAGGACTGTAAGAAAGGAACAGCCATGAACTAACAAGGGGGCTGAGGTGGAGGAGGGTCTCATCTAGTATGAGAAATTGACTTAATCTATATGTTCTATGCCTAATTGGCTTGAACAAAATGTCAGATTGTCTTATGATTGTGCCAAATGCAAAACAAAAAACAACAAAATGTAATCCAGCTAATGAGATGGAATATACATAATACACTCAAATGAAAATTGTGATATCTGGACAGCTGTGTTATAATGGCTACAGGCAAATTTGGGTGTAACCATGGTAGCTATGGTCTCTCACAGGTTAGGTCTCAACTCTAGTCTATTAAATTTACATACTTCTATAAATTCAGAATGGTGTTTATCGTTGAGAGGGTGTTGCATTTTTTGTTTGAGAAAAAAAAAATTCAGCATAAAGTTGCCATAGAAATGACCTAATTTGGGCTCAGATTTTTTTTTTTAAAGAGGTCACAAATGGGCCCAATTTTGTTTGAAGAAAGGCAGGAAATAAGAAATACATACACTGACAACTTATCTAATGATTATAATGTCAGCTGTATAATGAACACTTGAGATATCCTAAAATTCTCATTGATTTTTTTGGTTTTGGGGTGGCCATATTGATGACGTCATTTGAGCATGTTCCGACGCAGAAATTTCGGGTAAATTTTACCGGTACGTTTGTTAAGACATATACTTTCAAAAAATTGCAAAATTTGTTTGTTATACGATAGTTGCCAGTTGACCCCCAAATTCAGCCTCAATCCGCAGGCCTAACAGGACCTTAGGAGAGCTACATGCAGTACACTGAATACTACAGCCAGTGCATGCGAACACATCACATACACACAAATTTCAAACCCACGAACGGATAAGATGTCTGTGTGCGCATGCGCTGGCCATGGTATCCAGTGTATGTAGCTCTCCCAAGGTCCTCTCGACAGAGTCACATTCAGTCATCAATTCGAACAGAAAGGGACTATTGGCAGAACCAAACGTTGTTCGAAGCCTGTTTTCAATACTTCAATTTAATTGGTAAGTCTTCAAATCGAAGAAATTTTTGGATTTTAAGTTGACATTTACCAACGATACTAATTCTGTCATGATCCTGAATGCTACAATGCGATGCCCCATTACGCTATGCGTATGGGGCTGCTGGTCGCAGTTAGCTATGCGTACAATGGGCTGCACGCTGCTGGTCGCAGTCAGTGGTTTCGTACAATATTTATCGACGCTGTACAGCGTCGGCTCTGGTACGAAACCATTATTGCATGATTACTAAGACATGAGAGCACTTTGGGGCGAGTAATTCTCACAGACAACGTACTTTAACCTGAAACACAAACCAAGACAAGGAAATTCAGGGAAGCTTCTGAGGTACCAAAACTTTTTATTATCTTTAACACAGGAAGACTCGATGTCGAAGAAGTGAAGGCCGCCCTTTGGTCCTACGCACAGTCTCTTGAGCGTCGCGTCGTCTCAGAGTTCTTGCCTTGATCACGTTCCAACTGTAAATGTCTCTGATCAGGCATTCCACCCGCTTGTGTTTCCATGACGTCAGTTCCGCGTCGCGAAGACTCAGGCAAGGACAGCGAGAAGAATGACGAGGAAAAGGACACCAATGACGACTACGATAGCCCTTCTCTTCTTCGACATCTGCCATGAGATTTGAATAAAAGATAATTTTAGCGTTCCTGATAAAAGCAAAAACAAAAAGGATAATATAGCGTTCCTGAAAAAAAAAAATTGAGAAAATTATCTTAGCTCCAAAAACGGTCCCAAATATCTTGCCTTAATACTAATGGCCGAAGCTGAGACCATGGGGAGGGGGACTTTCCATCTTAATAAAGCAACATATAAAATATGTATATATATATATATATATATATATGTATATGTATATAATTTTTTTTTTAAGTTATGGCTTCAAAAATATTTTGAAACTACGAAGTGAAATATGTGGGTACTAATGTCTGGCTTCAATCAATACGGAAATACATAAGGTACTAACTGTCACCATACTGTGGAGGATGAGCAGGTGGAGGATGAGCATAACCTTGCAAAATTGAACCGTGTATCCCTAAAATGATGACCGAAAAAATAATAGATATGTTTTTTTTTTAAACAACAAAATTGCAAGTACAAATTATGCACACTTCTCACAAAATCATATTGCACACTAACTATATGTATTCTACACGTAATCGACAAATATATATATGCATATGTAGTAGTCTTAGCGCAGACTCCTTTACAACCAACAAGGGTTTGTGTCTGCAAACTACGGAGAAGCCGTACGACACGCTTGAGATTGAGAGAAAGAGAGGGGAGAGAGAGAGAGAAGGAGGGGGAGCGGAGAGCGAAAAACAGGCTGAGTTTAGTGATGAAAGAGGCATCAACAATACCATTTTCATTAATAAGATGAAGTGACATGTTTCGGATAATAAATATGTGGGCCTATACACATAACTACAGATGTATGTGTAAAAAAAAATGTACACAACCGCTGACAACTGCGTCATTTTCCTGCTAAAATAGTCTTCTTCTGTTCATATCGTAACTTTCCACAATGAAGTGGCGGACAAAGAGATCTATCTTTAGCTTGTAAACGCTTTACGATTTCTTTTTTCCCCAGGCACTGGTGCATTTTCAATATTGTTACGGTCCAGTCAAGGCTAACGGTATTTGCGACTCGACAAAAAAAAAAAAAAAAAGAAAAAAACCAGGGTACATTGTCAATTCTTACTGTGCAAATAAAGCAGCCCGAAAAGGATAACAAAAGCCGCCGCATGAATACCAGCACAATTGCGCAATTCCTGCTGTGCAAATAATACCATGAATGAATACCAGCACAATTGCGCAATTCTTACTGTGCAAATAAAGCAGCCCGAAAAGGATAACAAAAGCCGCCGCATGAATACCAGCACAATTGCGCAATTCCTGAGGTGCTAACTTATCTGGTTTATGACCGGAAACAGGTTGTTCCGGTTTTTGTTTTTGCCTTTCCTTTTCTTCCTTTCCTTTTTCTTTTTTTTTTGTTTTGTTTTTTTTTGTCTTCGTTTTTTTTTTTTTTGCTACCAGCGTTTTCTCTGTGGACTGACCAAAGCATGCTGAAAAAAAAAGAATAGGCTTACAGTATCTTGTACTCTCTTATTGTAGATGAGATGCCCCTACCTGGGCTTGTCCAAATCGTGAAAAGTACTGAGCAACTTGCTAAATACAATTTAGTTTGTGTTTTCCAAGAATGATAAAGATAAATGCTAAAGAAATAATTGCAGTGTACATGCGACACCATCTACCTAAATTCGTATCCCCCCCCCCCCCCATTAGGATGTATCGACTTAATACCACATACGCGTATATAAACTATGGCATCGGACAAAATCACGCCATCATTTTCAAATTTATATGTGCATATTTTGGAGAGATAGTGAGATATTATATTGTAACCATGAAAGACGTATAGTAATACAAGGCCTTCACTCAAATCACGAAAGACTTATAACAGTTTAGATCGAAAGCAAGTCAACAGTGTTATAGTACTTTAAACGCAGACAACTCAGTTTCAGATTCAACACAGGAAGACTCGATGTCGAAGAAGTGAAGGCCGCCCTTTGGTCCTACGCACAGTCTCTTGAGCGTCGCGTCGTCTCAGAGTTCTTGCCTTGATCACGTTCCAACTGTAAATGTCTCTGATCAGGCATTCCACCCGCTTGTGTTTCCATAACGTCAGTTCCGCGTCGCGAAGACTCAGGCAAGGACAGCGAGAAGAATGACGAGGAAAAGGACACCAATGACGACTACGATAGCCCTTCTCTTCTTCGACATCTGCCATGAGATTTGATTAAAAGATAATTTTAGCGTTCCTGATAAAAGCAAAAACAAAAAGGATAATATAGCGTTCCTGAAAAAAAAAATTGAGAAAATTATCTTAGCTCCAAAAACGGTCCCAAATATCTTGCCTTAATACTAATGGCCGAAGCTGAGACCATGGGGAGGGGGACTTTCCATCTTAATAAAGCAACATATAAAATATGTATATATATATATATATATATATATATATATATATATATATATAAAGATATATATGAAGAGTTTGTTTGCAAAAACCGATAAGTCCATTTTTGAAGATTTTGAAGTACAATCTCTGTCATAAAGTACTAAATAATACCTTTTAAATGATATATTGGTCACCACATATAAAGGTACATTTTTGAAGTTATGGTCAAAAGAAGCTAAATTTTTCTTATTATTCTCTTTATTTTTCTTGACCTTTAATCGCAAATATCTCCATTTGGCAAATATGGACTTATCGGTTTTTGCAAACAAACACTTCATATGTATATATATATATATATATATATGTATATGTATATGTATATATATATATATATATATATATATATATATCTATATATATATATATATATATATATATATAGATTTACGATGTCGTCGACGTTTTTCTCCCAAAAGATGTTTATCCCTTCGCGGGTTTTTTTTTTTTCTATGGACTTTTTCTGGTCCTATTCGCAAAATAGATTTTCAGCATTTATGCTACTAGGCCTACATGTAGTTTTGAAGTTGACATAATGAAACATGCCATCTTTTACAGCGAATACCTTACTGTGCCTAAGGAAAGTGTTTTTATGTTATATTTCACCTCATAAAACACATTTATTCTAAATACAATAGCGATACAATGAAGAAATACAATTTCGGACAAAGATAGACAAATGGATAGATAGATAGATGGATGGATAGATAGATAGATAGATGGATGGATGGATAGATAGATAGAGAGGGAGGGACGGAGGGAGAATGGACGGGAGAGTTTAGAATTGAGTTTTATATGATGTGGTCCTTTGTTTAACAATCTCATGAAAGGACAACATAATATCTATTTACTTACCTGCGTATTTTCATCCTTTAGAAGGCAAACCACGATGCCAGCACCCGTGACGCACAAATAGTCCAGTCAAAATACGACAAAAAGGGGGTTAACCCACAACTAATTGCAACAGAAACGATTCCACTTGCATTTGACCCGGAAGAGCTATTAGAATAACATATTAAAAGTTCCCTAAGATTCGAGTGGTGGATCAGTGTTTAATTTGCATAAATTCAAAATGGCCGCCAACAACCTTTTATGCCTATATCTCGGAATATATAACCCACAGAAAGTAAATTCCGGTGTCTAAACCTATGTTTTTAGGTCAAGGAATACAATTATGTTATCTGTAGCAACTTTCAAGCATCCCTTTATATAGTTTTTGCATATACATTTGTATTTGCATATAATTACATGCAAAATGGCCGCCATATTTCCTGTGCAAGCCCGTATCTTCGTATACCATTAATGTAGTACACTCAGGAATAAGTCCCTATATCTGGACATAAAACTCGTAGAAAATAGATTCTGGTGTCTAAACCTATTTTTTTTTTTTTTTTTTTTAGGTCAGGGAATAGAATTATGATATAAACAATAACTTTCAAGCTTCCCTTTATACATTTTTTGCATATATTTGCATTTATTTAAATGCAAAATGGCTGCCATAATGCCTCTACAGGCTTATACCTCTATCTGTAAAAGGTACCCTGTGATGGTGTCTGTGGTCTTAATTTTACTGCTGAGAATCACTGATGTAGAATACGTTCCAATCAGGAATAATTACCTGTATTTCACTAAACATTTGCATGCATTTATACATAAATCTATTCAAATTAAGAGTAGCTTATATCCATAAGCTACTCTACAAAAGTTTCATGAGTTTGGACATTTGTTTAGAGAATGTTCTTGTCATATCAGGGTACCATGTCACTCACTCACTTTCTGAATAAAAGACCCAGGGGTCCAGCCCTCACCCGAGTATCTCAAGTTCCTCTTCCTTGCATGTTGATACAGACTATTACTTGGGAGAAAGGAAACTGGAAGACTTTGGGAACCTCTAGGGCCATATCTGGAAGCCTTTAGGGACCTCCAGGGCCCAGGGAGGCATGATGTTCATTTATTCATGACGCTAGCGATAAATGCACCTACAATACTAAGTTTGTTGAAAATTTGACCATGTGTTTTCAAAAAGAGGATAAAAAATCAAAATTGGTCCCCAATAATTTGGTCCCAGCCCCAAGGCTGCCGCACCTAGATCAGATTTTAGGTGCCCTTGGGCATCCTGTGGCCGGGGGGGGGGGGGGTAGATGGTACCCATTTTACCAATATTCTACCAGCCAAGTTTGGTAACAAATTGAACACACTTTTTGTTAAGATGAACGTGTGCAAATTGGTTTCTATTTGGCACTAGCCCCAAGTATGAGTATATTGAAAGTATGCTTATACACTCACTGATGTATTTACTCAATGCTCTTCTAGTTTTATAAAAGCAGCAACTCTAAATTCAGAAGGGGACATGGTGCCCACACGTAATGTATTATATATATATATATATATATATATATAAATATATATATATATTATAGATCGAATTAGAATGGTAATGCATTTTAGTCCAAGAGAACTATTTATTCAGATCAAATTTTCGACGGATACATTCCTCTTCTTCAGGGTCGACAATGACAATTGTGAAGAAAGATCGTTGAAAATTTGGTCTGACTAAGTAGCACTGTTGGACTGAAATGCATTACCACTCTACTTCGTCATCTTTTCTGTACTGGTACCAACACGCGGATTACAAGTATCATATATATATATATATATATATATATATATATATATATATATATATATATAATAAGAAGACGATGAAGACAAACAAGTTGACATAATGCATTAGAATCCAACTTCATTAAATTTGTAAACCAGATTTTCGACCCTTGCACGGATCTTCTTCTCAGGGTAACAGTGTTACCCACTGTATTATCACGCTCACTGTTACCCTGAGGAAGATCCGTGCAAGGGTCGAAAATTTGGTTTACAAATAAATGAAGTTGGATTCTAATGCATTATGTCAACTTGTTTGTCTTCATCGTCTTCATGCTCTTATTCCAACACGCCGATAATAATACCATTATATATAATATATATATATATATATATATATATATATATATATATATATATATATATACATATATATATATATATATATATATATATATATATAATTATAATGTGTAATATTTCGAAAAGAAGATAAAATTGCGAAAGTAAACTTAAAACTATATGCAGTCTCCAAGATATTCAACTTTGTATATTATGCATAGCTCTGTTACACCTGGTTCTACTGTGTGTGTCTGTGTGTGTGTGTGTGAGGGGGGATTTTTTTCTTAATGATAGATTCCTTAATTTCGGGGTTCTGGGACCTTTTGGACATGGTGTCTATTTGAACACCTGGAAAGTCTATCATCCTTGCGATGCTACTTGCCTAGTTTGTTGAAAATCTGTCATTACATGGGGTTTTTAAAGAGAATCTGAAAATGGTTTTTGAAAATGTATGCATGACTGACGACCGGACGGCAGAAGATAAATGATGACTATTTGCAATATTAGCTTGAATCTTTTTTGCTGTCTTAAACCTTTGGCTAAGATGAGTTTAAAATCTAATGAATCAAAGTCACTTGATTTCAAGAAAACTTTCTTTCGTTTCCAGTACATCATTTTCATTTTCTACCTTGTGATAATACAAAATACTCAAGGTATGTAATGTGATCTCTGAAAATATAGATCAAGGATAAAAGTGTAAAACAAGCACACAAAACTCGCTTACACTCACAGTGTTCTATGCGTTTACCACAAAGTCTGGACTAGGATAGTGTGAAATTGCAGTTGATTAATTTAAAGCAAACAGGATCTCGGCTCCATTTGATACTGAAGCGTGGTAAGTCTCACGTTTGTTGTAAACTGTATCGATGTCTTTTGAGAATGCTTCTTATTCCTAGTCACCAATTAGAACAGCATCACCTGACTCCTCACATATTTAAGAAATACAACATTACAAGTGTCTGATATATAATGGCCCATATCTGCCACCGGTATGGTTTGTGTGCAGTCAAATCTGTTTGCCCTGCAACTATACAATGCCAGTTGCTAAAAGCCTGTCTTGCAATTGCATCAGACTTCCTTCAGGAGTTCCTTAATAGCTGCAGCTTTGTCTGTAGTGATCAGAACATAGTTTTGAATAGACATCTTCCTTAAATCGTCCCAATTCCAATGATTGTATGTAATTTCCCTTCCACTGTTTAACATGAAGAAAAGCTGCTGCTGAAGTGGAGGGAAGGGACCTTTTGGAAAAGGAACAGAAAATGATGTTATGTATTTTGTTTTGTTTTTATCTGACTTAAGACTGCTTTTTTTTTTTTGCCAGCAAATTGAATTCAGCCTTCATGCTGCTCGCATTTCCGAAAAAAAAACTGTGTGTTGATGAAAATACTATTAGTGCGAAGCCTCAATGCAATAGGAAAAATTTCTTTTAATAAAGCTGCAGATACAACGCGAAAAATTGTAAAAGTAAGACTTATAAGAATGTATACGTGTTGTACGAGCTTGAAGCCGATGAGAAGGATGCTGTTTGTATTGATTGACTGATGAATCCAGAGTACTAGTAATAGAAATGTTAAGGCATTTCCTTTTTTTTCTTTTCTTTTCTTTTTTTGTATCTAGCTGTAAATCACAATGTTTTAAATTTTCAGTAAGTCACTGGGTAAAACCGCGCAAAAATATGACAAAATCCACTTCCATACAAATTATCACAGTCATAATTATGTTGCACATTGATAAACATGCCTTTACCAAAAGTTTTGCAACAAAAGACACAAGTATCGACTAAACATGGATGCAAATCATCGCACACTTTGAAAGCTATATGAGATATGTCCAAACTCATGAAACTTTTGTAGAGTAACTTATGGATAATCATGAACTTGATGACATGCCCCCCCCCCCTCCCCCTTTGGCAAAAATGAGGGTAAATTACAAAATATAATACATTGAATATACGTGAAATATTTTAACGATTCCTACTACATAATTTGAGACTTTAATTACTGTGTACCTATTGAGCACACTTTGGAAGCTAAGTTGAGATTACAGTTAAATAAAGATATGTTCTATTCAATGCTACTTACAGTTGTTTTCTGTTGTGAGGCTTTATGTCAAGGAAATGTGCGTACAATTTAATACAATACTTTTAATCAATGCAAGAATATAAACACTAGGTGTAAGAATAATCATCAAGGTTGTGATTGGTATTATAACAATTTTCCCTTCAAATCTTGGATGTAGACATTACAGTACAATTATCGTTCTGCAGCTCGTATTCGTATATCTGAAATTATATTCACGGTAGTAATTTGAATAAATTTATGTATGAATATATGCAAATTTTTAGTGAAATATAGGGAATTATTCCTGAGTGGAACGTATTCTACATCAGTGATTCTCAGCAGTAAAATTAAGACCACAGACACCATCACTAGGTACCTAGGTATTCACTGCATTTAATTGAATGCAAACATATGCAAAAAATGTATAAAGGGAAGTTTGAAATTGACTGCTTATATCATAATTGCATTCCCCGACCTAAAAAACACAGGTTTAGACACCACAATCTATTTTCTGCGGGTTTTATGTCCAGATACATAGCGACTTATTTCTGAGTGTACTACATTAATGGTATACGAAGATACGGGTTTGCACAGGCAATATGGCGGCCATTTTGCATGTAATTATATGCAAATATATGCAAAAACTATATAAAGGGATGCTTGAAAGTTGCTACAGATAACATAATTGTATTCCTTGACCTAGAAAACATAGGTTTAGACACCGGAATGTACTTTCTGTGGGTTATATATTCCGAGATATAGGCATAAATAGGTTGTATGGCGGCCATTTTGAATTTATGCAAATTAGACACTGATCCACTACTCGAATTTTAGGGAACTTTTAATATGTTATTTTAGTTGCCCTTCCAGGTCAAATGCAAGTGGAATCGTTTCTGTTGCAATTAGTTGGGGGTCATTTCATATTTTGACTGGACTAAAAACAATAGGGAGGAACGAAGATATAACATTAATTAGCGCTTTATATGTTAACCATGAGTATAGAAGAGCACAGTTAATTAACTGACCGAGAGAATGCGGGTGCCCTGTGAAATATTGGAGGGTAGAGATTATCTCGCCTGCCCCTACATTAATTAACTCGATGATACCGGGAGTGGAAAAACAAGGCCCGTGTTCCCAGTCTAATCTCATTTGTCCTGAAATTCAAACATCCCCTCCTAACTTTATTATGTTGTCCGTGTCATAAAGACGAGGATAAAGATTCACTACATGTCAGTCATCATTGACCCCCAGTGAAAGGGTTCACACCACGCACACACCCTTGAGAATGCAATTATTGGTATGGTAATGCCCTTATATACCATGTATACTGATCCCTTAGTCACGTGTTGGTATAGGCGCGGGGATTAACACAACCTTCATTATACTTGACATGCACACAACATACTCAAATTAAACTTAGTAATCTGACTGACGTACATACAGTATATGATAATTTCCATCTTTTCATATCTTACACTCAGACTTCTGAAATTGTATCAAACAAAATGATGTTATGTCAATGCCATCATTGCGCAGTTATTATAAGCCAGCATGCACAAGAAATGGAAGTTTTGCTTTCTGATTGAATCAAAGGAAAATGCTCGCACTATTAACTAGGTGCATTATTCAATGCTCTATTTAATGAGGAATAGAGCGTCGTATAAATGTATATCCCTCTCTCTCTATATATACTGTATTCAGACAGAGAGAAATAGGACGAGACAGGGAAGAATACATAACGGTATTAAAACAATCTAAATGAAATGCATGCGAGGTTAAAGAGGAAATAGATATTGTGTCATAGAAAATCTAAAATGGCGGTTTACTCACGGACATTTCCGACGCACTCTTTTCCAATCTGGGCAAGCTTCGCAGGCTGTAGAGGAATTACACAAGACCAGTTTTGCGCCGATTGTTGTATTGTCAAAGGTAGTAAATGAGAGTGTATCGTTTCTTCTTTTGAAGGAAAACATCTATGACAGGACGTAATTTCTGGCCGCACAGTTGTATCAGTTTATAAAGCTGTGATGCAGCAAATTTTGAATCATTCTATATAACTTTTCGGTAGGAGACTTTTTAGCCGTTGTCATCATCATCTCAGAACATGTGCATTACGTACGATGGCTGCACGCAAATCAAGCCACGCTTAAAGGTACTAGCCCACATTTGCAAACCCACGAAAATCAAAACTGCATAAAACAGGTCCAATATGACTGCAAGTACAAGTTATAACAGTAACATACCTCACCTGTCGCTCTTTGTCTATACCATTGGATAAAAGAGAGAGAAAATCATCGTTTTAAAATCAATTTTCAAACCGGGTCAACCCGACCCAAAATCGAATTACGAGCGCGGGCTATAGCTACGTACATTGTACATGTAACAAGTACGTGGACCGGAGCTAGCGAGCGTTATACGCATGCATACGGATTACGGTGCATTTTCATTTATTTTTATGAAAGTAATGGACTAATTGGAACGAAATTTTGCACAGTTGTTACTGCAATCATACCCAAACTCCATGCTAACTATGAGACCAATTGCTGCAGGTTTACAAATGTGGGCTAATACCTACTCTATTATTCATTGTACGCTTGCTAATACTGATGCGTTTTTGCTGTATATTGTGTAAATGCAACGAAGAAAAAATATTTTGTGAACAACTGATGATTATGTATATGTATGGCTCCAACAATGTATTATGTACATGTATGTTCCTGTACAATGATAATACAGGAATCAATAAATCATATCAAATCAAATCATATCATATCAAATCAACATTTGGACTACTGTTGACACTATTGACGACGCACGGAAATTCAAAATATTTCCTTCAAGTGCAATTCAGTTAAGTTCATTTTTTTTTTCTCCATCGCAACATTATCAATGAAATACACAGTGTACGTGAAAATGAAGAATTTTAACACAAGTAATTATTAAAAAGGAGGTACACTATACTTTCATTAGAAGAGTGTAGCTTCCTCACTACTGATCTAACTGCTGCCTTTTTTGTTTTCTTAATGAGCTGATTATTATGCACTTACAGTTTACCAATATCGACGTGTTATTGGATCATTGTCGACAATATTGGAAGGGAGGGAGAGGGAGAGAAGGGGAAGAGAATAGAGGGAGAGCATGGAGAGAGGGCGAGAGGGGGGAGAAAAGGGGAGGAGAGAGGAAGACAGGAAGAGACAGGTAAGGATATGATGCTATACAATCTAAACCATGATATGCATTATACAAGGCTAAAAGGGAAAGACAATGTGCCACAGGGATCTGAAAACGTCGTTACCTATTATACGTCTTTAGTCATCCACTTAAGGAGTAATCAGATAACTTTTTGGGTCATCTCTTCATGGGAAGGCTTCGCAGGCTGCAGCTAGTGTCTTTATATACGATTTACTTTGGTGTATTCAGCATCATGGTAATATATAGGACTACTTTCCCAGATTAAAATTTCCTCATTGCGAATTTTCCTTTTCATTCAGGGCAGTCTTCTCACGGTAAAAAGCGTATACGTGCTTTACCAACTGACGAGACAAAATGTTTACGGAAAACATAGACTTCCACTTTGAGTGTTTCTACGGATAAATGGCGCTATATAAATGCTGTTTCATCATCATCATCATCATCATCACTTCACAGTTACGATCAAATGCAGCTATAAAAAGTTATGTATGAATATGTTCTCTTTGAAATGACAATAAAATAATCACCCTTGCAGCAATATAGTCATGCTGCTGTGGCAGCGGCCAACAGATGACCCGAACATCGCATGGATATTCATGACGAGACCTGGCACGCGACGCGACGGACGACATGCCCCAGGGCTTAATAAGTCGCACGCGAAATAATGTGCACCTGCTCCAGTTGCCCACTCAAAAAACAACAACACCAAACAAGGAAAGCAAAACAAAAACCCACACAAAAGAAAATAGGAGAGCAGATCATAATTATGGAGTTTTGCAAGGTGGGGAGGTGCCTTTCCCTGCGCATGTACAATGATTACAGCAGTCAAGTTTAACCCCCCGTACCAGATGGGGATATTCTCATAAAAAGTTGAGCAATTCATTTTTTTTTTCCTTCCTCTCCTATTCACACCCACGCATGGCAGATTGAAGTGCATTGATTGGACAGTGCTCATGGTAAGCATATCGTTACAAATCTTCTTCTTTAGTGCCGTCTTCAGTCCAAAGGTTGGCGACTATGGACCTCCACTCTGCTCTGTTCATGGTCGCCTTACTACATGCGGCCACACTCTTTCCTGTCCACTCCTTTATGTTGTTACACCACACACTGCGCTGGCGTCCTCTGCATCTCCTGCCTTCTATAATCCCTTCCATATCGTTACAAATAAAACAGTGCAAATACATATTGTCTCACAAAAAAGTGTTGTGTCTAGTCGCTGTGAACAATGGAAACATTTCCTGGCATAGCAGAAGAACTATGGAATGACATTCATAAATGCATGCACACAGACGCACACACACACACACACACACACACATACAAACACACACACACACAACTCTCTAGTCTCTCTCTCCCTCTCTGCACCAAAGAGCGTACACTCTGCACCGTCTCTTCCCCATATTGTCGGCATGATCCAATCCAGTCATGTCAGTAGCGCGTCGAACGTGGTAAGTGCAGGACATCAGCTCATCAACACCACCCCTCCCCCCCCCCAAAAAAAAAATAGATTACTTAAAAATCGCACTTAAAGGATATCAATGTTTTGATTTTGAAGTTTCGTGCGTTGTCAAAAGAGATCAGTGCTCACAGCAACAATATGCAAATATTATGAGGTGTTGATATCATTGATTTAGAATTCTCCATAACTAGCTTCAAAAACATCAAATTCATTAATCAGATTCAAAACATCATTTTGCAGCAGCTTTGGTTAGGGTACTATGATCGTATGATGATGCATCACGGTTTCATAAACATTGAACATTAGTGTAGATTGTCAGCTTTGGAGAAATTCGGCCCTGTATAAATTTTTCTTAAGAGTCAAAAAACAAAATAGGCCTACTTTGGTATTTGCATTTTAATCCAACCAAGAACCTGCTTGTATCGCTGTAGGAAGATTTCCTATTACGGCACATTTTGGTAAATTGCACATTTTGGTAAATTTACCAAAATGTGCATGACATTGACGGCACATTTTGGTCACTTTCTGCTCCTTCACAATCATCACAAAAACAAATTGTAAATGCACATGGTTTTTGTCTCCACCGAATGAGTTCGGTAGCCTAAAGGCAAACTACCCGCAAACTACCCGTAGTTGCCAGGAGCTGCGCACGCAAGTCCGATTTACCCGCAGCCAAGTTTTGAGCAGCACCTCGCAGACAACTCCCACGCAGGTACTTCGCAGTCCCCGTATGCGGCTAGCGCGACCAAGATAGGGCCTAATGACATTCTGTCATTTCTGTTGGCCATTCCTTCAGATGAATTTCTGAGTTGTCAGCCCCCACGCGCCTGGCACGCAGGTCACACAGAATACCTGCAAGAAGAACATAAGTAGCACGCATCCAGCAAGTAAGACACATGCACAACTCGCCCAAATCCTTGTTCGCCCTCAGAAATTGTCTGGTATGCTGGAAAATTTGACTTGCGGGGAAGCAAATTTGCTACCCGGAGCTCTCCGCATTGGTCCGCACCTGACAGTACCTAGCGCGTATCTCGCCCGTATTTGCCTGGAGGTGCGCACGCAAGTCCGATTTACCCGTATAGTCCAGTCAATCTAGCGCTTTTTAGGGGGTAACCCACCACTAATTGCAACAGTAGGAATTTCACTGCAGTGCAAGTCGTTGAGGCCTCCTGAACACCATACTAAAAGTCCCAAAAAATCCAGTGGGGTGAAATAGTAAAATTTGCATAATATGCAAATTAGCACCTGTAATGAGAGAAAATTGACAGATCTTAGCTTCCCGTTATCCAATTTTAAAGATTTAAGTGTGTAAACTTATATTTTGTAGGTCAATGAACACGATGGATGCCTTTTCGAATTGGTTATACAAAAATAATTTACATAAAATGCAAATTAGCCGTAGCTGTAAGAGTACATTCATAACAACAGTACTCACATTGGCATAATGCACGTTTTGCATAATGGGAACGCGGGGTTGAGGGGTAACTTTGGGCGCCTCCCAAGCGGCCGCTTAACATGTGCACCCCTTTTTATGCCTCCGCCACGAAGTGGTGCCGGAGGCATTATGTTTTCGGGTTGTCCGTCCGTCCGTCCGTCCGTACGTACGTCCGTACGTCCGTACGTACGTCCGTCCGCTTTCGTTTACGCAATAACTTGAGTGATGTTTACTGGAATTTTACCAAACTTGGTCCAAGTATGAAGTATGATGGGGCAATGATTTCATTAGATTTTGGGTGAAATCGGCTAGAGGTTAAAGGTCAAAGGTCAAGGTCAAATCATGAAATTGTATCCGTTTACGCGATAACTCAAGACTGGATGGAGAAAATTTCACCAAACTTTGTTGGAGGATGATGTATGATGGGACAATTACTTGATTAGTTTTTCAGTGAAATCGGACAGAGGTCAAAGGTCAAAGATCAAGGTCAAATCCTAAAATTTATCTGTTTACGTGATAACTCAAAACTGGATGAAGCAGCTTTCACCAAACTCGGTCCAAGGATGATGTATCATGGAACAATTAGTTGAGTAGATTTTAGTGACATTGGCAAGAGGTCAAAGGTCAAAAGGTCAAGGTCAAATGCTAAAAATGTTGCTATTTCCCCCATATCTATGCAATGCCAGTAGTTATTTTCTTGAAACTTAGTGTAGACATGTACTACTGCGTAAAGATTCTCCAGAGAGAGTTTCATGTCATAAGGTCAAAAGTCAAATGGTCAAAGGTTAGGTGAAAATGTTGCAATATCACTTTTCTTGCAAATGGTTCAATGTATCTTCATGGAACTTGGTACATATGCATGTACTGACTGGCAGGGATTATCTAGGAAATTTAGGGGTCATGGGTCAATAGTCAGGGGTCAAAGGTCAAGATCAACTCCTAAAAATGTTACTATTTCCCTCATATACTAGTATATGCAATGATTCCATTATTAGTTTTAAAATTTAATATATGTACATGTATTGGAGATTCTCTTGGAAATTTCTAGCCAGAAGGTCAAAGGTCAAAGGTTAAGGGTCAAAGGTCGGGTTTGAATGAAAAAAAATATATATATGTGCTGTAATTACACTCTTTCTTCATACCTTGAAAATTATACTCAATGCATAAACTTATAATAAGGTCGGTCAGAAGTCAAGTAAAAATTTTCAATTCCCCAAATATGTGTACCTGCACTCCTTAATAGACAATTATAGCAAACCCAGTTCATGGAAAGTAAGCATTCAAGATATTTCTGACAAACCTGTCCGATATTTTGCCAGTTATGTGAAACTGTCATCACACATTGTGAAGACATTGTACTATATACCTATTGGGAGAATCATGCATTATGGCGGAGGCATCAGTCGCCATAGCGACATTTCTAGTTTCTATATAAGTATTGTAAAGCAAAGTATCCTGTATTGATTACATTGCATTTCTTGGAAACAAAAGTACCCTTGCTATAAGGCACGAGCGAATTTTGACAGCATGTACGTTTGGAACATATTTGCGTTATATGATATTATATGTTTTCTATAGTGCAAAGTGAATAAAGGGAATTTTGGGGGCGCACGCCACAGGATCGCCCTTCAATAAGCACCCTCTTTATTGTGTAGATCTTGTAAAACAAATCTTCTTCTATAATTTTCGTGACTTTTCATTTATATAAGAGTGTATTTGCTGTATTGCCGGACCTACTTTTAAAACCACTCACGCTAGAACAACTGTATTTGGGTTGCTAATATCTGTATTTTGTAATAAAGGGCGTGTGCGTAGGTGTAAATTTAGACACCTCTCCAGAGATTACCTTAGCGTTCACCTTTTTGACAATGTAGTTATTGTAGAGCAATGTTTCCTCTATTAATTAGTTGCATTTTTTTGGAAACAAAAGTGCCTTTGCTGTAAGGTACGATGGAATTTCGAAAACATGTACCTTTGGAACATAATATTCGCGTTATATGATATTATATGTTTTCTATATTGCTGTGAGGGTGGATTATTTTTTTTGGCACATCCCACAGGGTTGTCGTTTAATGCGCACCCTCTTCACTTTATAGATCTTGTAAAGCTAAGTCTCTTCTATCATTTCCATTACTTGTCATCATGAAAAATGTATTTGCTGCATTGCCGGGACTACTTTTACAACCATTCACGCTAGAACAACAGTATTCGCGTTGCTAATATCTGTGTTTCGCAATAAGGGGGAGTGAGCGTAGGTGTAAATTTGGACACTTCCCAATGGATTACTTTTGAATGTTCACCCTCTTGACAATATAGTTATTGTAGAGCAATGTCGTCTCTATTAATTAGTTGTATTTCTTGGAAACAAAAGTGCCTTCGCTATACGGCACGATGGAATTTTAAAATCATGTACGTTTGGAACATATTATATTCGCGTTATTATGATATCATAAGTTTTCTATATTGCTGTGAGGGTGGAATATTTTCTGGCACATCCACGGGCTTGCCATCTAATGTGCATCCTCTTCACTGTATAGATCTTGTAAATTTAAGCCTCTTCTATCATTTCCATGACTTTTCATTGATAAAAAGTGTATTTGCTGTATTGCCGGGACTACTTTTAAAACCATCCATGCTTTATAGAACAATGGTGTTTGCGTTGCTAATATCTGTGTTTTGTCTTAAGGGACGTGAGCGTAGGTGTAACTTTGGACCATTCCCAAGGGATTGTCTTTTAATGTTCACCCTTTTGACAATATGGATATTGTAGAGCGATGTCTCCTCTATTAACTACAATGTATTTTTGAAAACAAAAGTGCCCTTGATGTACGGCACGATCGAAGTTTGAAAACATGTATGTTTGGAACATATAGTATATTCGGGTTAATGATATTCAATGTTTTCTATATTGCCATGAGGATGGTGTACTTTGGGACACATCCCACAGGATTGACATTTAATGTGCATCCTCTCACTGCATAGATATTGTGAAGCAATGCTTCTTCTATCATTTCCACGACAGTCATTGATATAAAAGTGTGTAGCTGTAACAGTATTGCCAGAACTACTTCTAAAACCATGCACTAAAGACATTAAAGAATGTTGGTATTTGCGTTCATAGTATCCGTGCGTTGTTATTACGGGGCTTGAGCGGAGGTGTAATTTTGGACACTTCCCAAGGGATTGCTTTTGAATGTTCACCCTTTTGACAATATAGTTAATGTAAAGCGATTTTTCTTCTTGTAATTATATTGCATTTCTTGAAAACAAAAGGGCAATTGCTGTACAACCGTAACGACTATATATGAAGGCATGGAAAATTGGAACATATTCGTGCTATATGGTAGTGCATGCTTCCTATATTGCCCTGGGGTTTGGATGATTTTGAACACATCCCACTCGGTTGCCTTTGAATGTGCATCCCTTTGACTATATGATTATTGTACAGCAGTGTCTCTACAATTTAAAAATCATGAAAAGTAAAGTGTCTTAATTACCACTCGGCAAAACGACTTTCTACATGCATGTTCAACTGAGTTTGCTTTGGCACATAATGCTTGTTTTGTTAACCTGTTTTGGGACCACGACGGTCAGGGTAGGGGTGATCTGCGCACTTCCCAATGGCTTGCCTTTGAATGTCCACCTTTTTGACAAAATAAATATTGTAAAGCAACGTCTCATATATTACCTTAATTGCATTTAACGAAAATAAAAGCGTATGTGCTATACAGGCGGAAGAACTTTTCAGAGGCATGTACCCATGGAACATTTTTCGCGGTTGTATATACTGCATGTTTTTCACTGCCTTTAGGATGCATAGGGTTACTTTGAGCACCTCCCACAAGGTGGTCTCTGCAAGTGAACCCTTTGTGCTATATAGATATTGTAGATCAATGTAGTTATTTTATCTTTACCCCGGCAATTTTTATACAAATAAAAGTGTCTTGATATGGCAGGAATTAATTTCAATACAATAAATTATTCAATTCCATTTTTATTTCATTTTTCGACAAGAACATAATATATTCTAGACATCACTTTTTTGGGGGAACAGAAAATGAGGTGCGTAAAAAAAAACTGTGTAGGATGAAAAGAATGTACAATGATTGTATAGCACCTTACAATATTTATACATAGTTATAAAACTCAAGTGATAGTCATAAAACTTTTTGAGACATGCACTTTTGGAACGACTGTAATTGCGTTGGAATAAATTGCGTTATAAGGGTCATGTATAGAGGCAATTAATGTGGACACTTCCCATATAGTAGGCTCCCTTCGAATGATCACCACTTTAACTATGTCAGTGCAAGTCAAAATTGCAGAGCAGTATATCTTCTGTTAACGTCACTGAATTTCATTCAATAAAAAGTTTCTTTGCTAAAGGACCAGAAGGACTGTTTAAAGGCATGTACCCATAGGACATAATTATGTATTTGCGTCGGTACATGATTATTGCATGTCTTAGACTGCCTTTGGAAGGAGTAATTTTGGTTACCCTCCACGTGGTTGCCTTCGTATGTGAACTATTTTCACCTTATAGATATTGTGCAACAATAATTCTTCTATAACTTTCACTGAATTTTAATGGAAATGAAACGAAAAGGACGTTATAGAGGTTTTTCGCTTCAGACAGCTGTATTCACGTGCGTATGATTATGTTTTGTACCGGGCCGTGAGAGTATAGGGATAATAGTCCGGGAGCCAGCGGGGGTCAGCCTAGCTGAAAAGGTTACCAATTTTTATGTGTATAGCAATTTAGTACATATGCCCCTGAGTATGGAAATGCACGTCTGGCTGGTCATCCGTGGTGGGTGTGGCCAGGAGGGCCACAAAAAGGACCCCCCAAAATTAGGCTAGCCTAGCTGGAAAAGTAACCCCATGAAAACAACTGGAACTTGTTCGTTACACTTACAGGATAAATGAATGACCATTGCCAGACGTTTTAAGTGGTGGGGGGTAGCCGCCAGACGCTCTTAAAGGCCCAACTCCAGCTAGGCTAGCCTAGCTGAAAAAGTAACCTCATGAAAACCACTGGAACTTGTTCGTTACACTTACAGGATAAATGAATGACCATTGCCAGACGTTTTAAGTGGTGGGGGTAGCCGCCAGACGCCCTTAAAGACCCAAATTTTTCCAGCTAGGCTAGCCTAGCTGAAAAAGTAACCTCATGAAACCCATTGGAACTTGTTCGTTACACTTACAGGATAAATGAATGACCATTGCCAGACGTTTTAAGTGGTGGGGGGTAGCCGCCAGACGCCCTTAAAGACCCAAATTTTTCCAGCTAGGCTAGTCTAGCTGAAAAAGTAACCTAATGTAACCCACTGGAACTTGTTCATTACACTTACAGGATAAATGAATGGCCATTGCCAGACGTTTTAAGTGGTGGGGGGTAGCCGCCAGACGCCCTTAAAGACCAAACTTTTTCCAGCTAGGCTTGCCTAGCTGAACAAGTAACCTTGTGAGTCCCATTGGAACTTGTTCTTTACACTTACAGGATATATGCATGACCGTTGCCAGACGTTTTAAATGGTGGTGGTGGAAGGGGGGGGGGGTAGCCGCCAGACACCCAATTTTACCATCTAGACTAGCCTATATATAGCTGGAAAAATAACCCGACACCCACTGGAACTTGTTCTTGTGATACACTCAAAGGATAATTGAATGATTGTTGCCAGACAATAGCCGCCAGACGCCCCAAAGACCAAACTCTTACCAGCTAGGCTAGCCTAGCTGAAAATTAGGAAAGTAACCCCATGAAACCCACTGGAACTTGTTCTTACACTTACAGAATAAATGCATGACCGTTGCCAGACGCTTTAAGTGGTGGGGCGTAGCCCCCAGACGCTCTCAAAGACCCAATTTTACCAGCTATAAGGTTCACATATTATTTCAGTAATGATAGCAGTGTAATTCCATAACAATACCGCTTGCTTGCGAGTTCACCTGTCTATAATCTATGCATGCCTTATTCTTTTGTTCTGCTTCCTTGAGCCCCAACTCATGCATTCTTATGGTGACTCTCCCATGTCATCATCCTTGTTCATTGCAATTTGTTCTATTTTTTGAAAATATTCTTATTCTTCATCTCAATTATCACAAATTCTGAAACTCTGTCCTCAGTATAACTAATTCATAGTTGTACAAATGTAAAGATCTGAGAATCACCCGGAGGTCTCCTTTAGAATGGGGGAGTTTCTTGAGCGCACAGGGAAACATGCTTTGAAATATCAATAGGGCAAGTGTTGAGACGAAAATACTGTAGAAATATGAGAATATACAGTGCTGTGGTTTTGGTAGAAGAAATAGGGTATCTGTATTTGTCCTCAGTGATAACCAAAAAAACTTACTTGGAAAGAATAATAGACATCAAAAAAGAATTGCCCAATCAAACATCAGTGTTCTCATTTTCTTTGCAGTGTAAAAAAAAAAAAAAAAAAAAAAAAAAAAAAAAAAAAAAAACAGGGCCGGGTACAGTATCCGGATGGAAATTGGTGGGCTGGGCGTAAACCCGCGGGTATCATAACATACTGACGTGAAAAAAAGACCAAAAACTACTTTCTTTCTGTGCCCTTGGGAGAAATATTCATCAATTGCATTTTGGAAATGTTGAAAATCACAACTTTTGATGAAATTGTCAGTATCTCTTCTTATATGAAGGCTTTTTTTATAATTAAGTTTCTTTCCTCTATGACCATGATAAAACAAACCCCTGATGATTAAAACAAAAGACAATCAAAACTTGGCAAATGAACTCTTTGGACATTAGCAAAAGGGAATACATTAACAGTTTTTGCAAACACTTTATACAATTGTCTAATACTCCATCAAGCTCATAAAAAAATACAATTCTACTGCAACAAGAAATCCATTCAGTGAGACTCGTCCTCGGTGTACATAGCTTAAAATGCCAACTTTTTAAAAATAATTCCCCAGCTCTTAAATTTACTTTAAAAGGGGGAAGTAAAGCTCAACACCTTTGGCCTATGACTTTTTAGGTACCGTATCACCTTACGGTTGAGGAGATGGGTAAAGAAAAATTATTAACGAAATAAAACTTATAGGAACATGTTTCACATGACCTCACCGTTTTCTTCTCTTAAGAAAGAAACGAAATCTGAAAATTGTTCAAGAGTGTTTTTGAACATAGTACATTGCAAAAGCAGAAAAAATCAGTGTTTTTAAGAAACATAACTCACAACAACAAGGAATTCCTGTCGTGTCTAGTATTGCACGTTTTTGGTTTGGAGGGTTTTGGATGCTAATATTTCAAGACAAGTTTATGCTCCGGCACTTCGCATGAACTTAAATGTAAAGTAATGATCAACCTCTCTTGCCAATAAACTCAACATTTGCTGTTCTTCAGTAAAGCATATGACAGAAACATATGAGAAACATGTCTAAAATTCATATGAATAAGCTCACAGCAACAACAAAAATATTATGTTATCTATAAACTAATACTGCATGTACTTAGTTTCGAGGGATTATAGGGGCCCTGAAATCCAAATGCATGTTAATCTGTGTTGATTTATAATACCCTCAACATCACTTTTGCGGTGAAAAAAATATCTAGAAACATTTCATATTGCATGTTCCCTCGCCATGTCTTTTGTTAGTCACATTAATGCAACTTATGCTAAGTCGAGGGGAAGGTGCATTCCAACGTCTTTTGTTAAAACATTTCAGCACTTTAGCAATGATTGACAGATGATGTCATCTCAAGAATATGAATATTGATTGGTTTGGAAGGATTTTTTTGTGGGCGTTCCCAAGTAATCTGAAGAAAAATAAAAGAAAAAAATCATTAAAAATATATGAAATGTTTTTAGATATTCGTTTGACCGCAAAAGTGATGTTGAGGGTATTATAAATCAACACAGATCAACATGCATTTGGATTTCAGGGACCCCTTAAGATGTAAAATGTTATGACAAAAGCCACCTACGTGGCTACCAGCAATTAAACATCCTTCAACTTCTTTAGCAAATGAGCTCATGTGTATCATCTTCTTGTTGAGAAGACGAAGATGAGTAATGATAAAATAACCAAACTATCAACTTTCCTTAACATGTTTTACATAAAATCATTACTGCCTTCTCGTAACGAAATTGAAAAAAAAAACCAGAACATCTGAAATTTTACAAAATCGCTTCTTGATAACGATGAAAGCAAAGGAAACTTAGTGTTTGTAACCACTATGACACGTGTCTACAGATCTGTCATGCTCATAAGAAACGTAACTCACAGGAATATAATTTTATACAGTAAGTACTTGGTTTGGAGGACATTTAGATGCCAACTTTTCAAGAATAATACACCAGCACTGACATTAACTGATGAAAAAAAAAGGAATGCTCAGCTTCTTTATCCAATTAGCTCATAGGTAATTCCTTGTAGTTGAAAAAAAAAAAGAGTACACATAAAAATATAGACTTCCCGTAACATGTATCACAGGTCATGATTTCCACATTTGCTCCTCTTAACTTAAAAGAAATAAATATATATTTAAATTTGTTTTAAATGACCTTTAAACAATACGAAGAAAAAAAATTCTGTGTCTGCAAAGGCTTGACACGCGTCTAATACTGGGTCACGCTCATATCAAACGTAGCTCACAGGAACAAGGAATTCACGTGTGTATAAAATAATACTGCAGAGAGGGTGCAAAGTTCAACCCTTTATTGAGGGTGCGAAAATGTTCCCTTGGGTACATCTTTCCACCCACACTAAGTGGTGCTAGATTGCACCTCTTCTTGAGGGTGCATCTTTCCACCCACACTAAGTGGTGCTAAGTTGCACCTTTCTTGAGGGTGCGATCTTGCACCCTTTACCTTTCGGCGCACGTTTGCACCCCGTGTGCAAGCCTTTACATCTTGGTGCAACTTTACATCCTTTCGTGAGGGTGCAAAGAAACACCCAAAGTTCCAAGATTGTGCCTTGTTTTGAGGGTGCAATCTTGGAACTTTGGGTGCTACTTTGTACCCGCAAGAAAGGGTGAAAGTTACACCCTCGGGAGCAACTTTGCCCCCTTCAAAAGGCGCAACCGCGTACCTTTAGGTGCAACTTTATGCCTGAAGGATGCAAAAATTAACCCTCTCTTGAGGGTGCATTCTTGTGCCTATATTGGTATGATGTTGCACCTATGTGGTGCTTATTTGCTCCATGACTGCTGGAAAATTGCTCCTTTAAAGGAGCAAGTCAGTGTCACTGCCTGCTCCTTTATAGGGACAATATTGCCCATCATCTCAAGGTGCAACTTAGCATCACATAATCGGGTACGATTTAGTTCCTTAACTACTCTAAACCTTGAATAGTGCGAACTGATGTAAGCCTATATTTGCTCATTATTATAACTTATGTTGTTGTTGCACTCTGCAAAGTAAATAGGATTAGTGTAACTTGGATCTTGTGAATCATGAAATGTGTGTGCGTGTGGAATTTGTGAGTTGTGAAAATAGTAATGTAAAAGTTAACTTAGTTGTGTTTGAATAATATACTGAAACCAAAAATTTACCCAATTACCTTTTCAATAAGGTGAGCACTACTAGTATATCTATCAAACAGTTAACCTTCTCGGCAAGAGTATACATCTGCATGAAGGAAGAGGTGAAAATATGATATGCAGTTGTCTGGATACGTTTTATTCAAAACGTTCTTGAATGCGTACTTATTCACATAATCTATAAGAATAACATATGCTTCTTACCAGTACTCAAAGCCTCTAAAACAAGAGCATGCTTCTTACACTTCTAAAGTATACACCATATCTTAAAAACAAAATGTAAGAGGATTTAAGAAGCTGTTTGTATGTATTCAAACGGATCCATATTTCTATCTAAAATCTAAAACGTGTCTTGTAAAATGGGAATTCGTTTTATAATGACGATGCCAATTGTCTTAAAGTCCTTATCACGACATGTCTTGGAGTTCACGCTTATTGAAAACATGAGATTCTTGGCACGTAGATTACAACTATGGTTTAAAGAGTTAACTGAGATACGCATACCGTATACGGGCATTTCGATGAAAACATTTAAATACAAGGTACTGTAAATAATATGAAAATCAAACTTGATACCAGCCCTTATCGGCAACCAATACCGACTATGGAGGACTGCAGTTATAATTGTGTTCAGATATTGTTTTGGGTGATACAAGCATGCCGACTGATTTGGGATCAATTCGAGTCCCTCGAGCTGAGATTCCAGAACTGCAATGAGCAAACCATCATTATGCATAACAAAGTGACTGAGAATAATGCGAGCACCAGTTTCTGTTTCGTTGTTCTATACACAGAAAGTTGTTTCGTTTTCCAATCCTGTGCAGGCACACAGAGATTTACAGAATTCAATCATCTTTGGCTATAACGCCATGGTCGCGTGTAAAATGAATGCAGCTTATCTAACTTAACCTGTAGTTACTGAATAGGGGACTACTGTATATTCAATTTATACGTTATCAATCGGATGATAGAACCTGTCAAAGAGTAAATTGCGGATATCATATACCATTGTCAAATTCACTTTCTGTTCTATACATAGTATCAATGGAATGTTATGAACCACTTCAGCATTACCAATCATTATTTCCCTGAAACGGCTGCATTTGTATGAGCGGGAAGAGTTTGGCATCATACATAGCAAGAGTCGTGACTACAAAACTAAATAGGGCCTACATGTATTATACAAGGTTTAGGACACTTTGAATCATGCCCCCCCCCCAAAAAAAAAACAAAACAAAACAAAACAAAACAAAACAAAACAAAAAAAAAACAACAACAACAACTTAGTGAAATGTTGTACAATGTATGCCCTACTTCCATTAACCTATGATCTTTGACCTTTGAATACATGGCCATACATTTTTTCAACGAATAGGCATTTGGATGCAACGTAGGTATTACAAATACATTTAACCACTTCAGAAATAATTATGGAACAAATAGCAAAATATTGACACGTTCACTTCTTCCGTAATGACATGACAGAAAACTTTCCTCACCGAATCGTTCTGCCGTAATTCATGAGCAAGTCATGGATATATACTTAGTTCGATTAAAAGTATACATTGAGTCATTGCAAAAGCATCTAATGAAAAGTATGCTTCAGAACTACATCATTGTCATTTTATTCTATAACACTAATAATATAGAGCTATTGGTCCGCCATATTGCCTAACAGGTCGTTGTCCTCCTACCACGTTTGTTTAGCAAATAAGGCACAGAATTTAATTTTGCACTTGTTGCCAAAGACTCTAATCTTCTTTACCGCTATTCTCAGACTTGCATGCTGGTGCTATATGAATTAGAAACGGAAGCTTACAAATATTCACCATCTAACAAGGCAAAAGCGAAGTGATGTCTCGTCCACGTATTGACTTTGAGATTACAGAGATTTTCAAATGGCATAGGCCTAGTTCATTGACTTTTTGACTGTTGACGTAGTCGGACTTCACCAATATTAACACTTGACAGCAATCATCAGATGATCTGAGGAGTGAATTTGGTCGTCATATAGCTCAAAAGTGTGGAAAGTTATTGAAAGAACACCAGAATACTATGTCGACAGTGTTTATCAGGTGAGATACAAACATAGAACAAGTTCCAGTGGGATTCAGGAGGTTACTTTTCCAGCCAGGGCTATAGTCTAGCTGGTAAAATTGGGTCTTTGAGGGCATCTGGCGGCTACCCCCCCCCCCCCACTTCTTAAAACGTCTGGCAACGGCCATGCATATATCCTGTAAGTGTAAATAACAAGTTCCAGTGGGTTTCATTAGGTTACTTTTTCAGCTAGGCTAGCCTAGCTGGAAAAAGTTGGGTCTTTGAGGGCGTCTGACGGCTACCCCCACCACTTAAAACGTCTGGCAATGGTCATTCATTTATCCTGTAAGTGTAAAGAACAAGTTCCAGTGGGATTCACAAGGTTACTTGTTCAGCTAGGCAAGCCTAGCTGGAAAAAGTTTGGTCTTTAAGAGCGTCTGGCGGCTACCCCCCACCACTTAAAACGTCTGGCAATGGCCATTCATTTATCCTGTAAGTGTAACGAACAAGTTCCAGTGGGTTACATTAGGTTACTTTTTCAGCTAGGCTAGCCTAGCTGGAAAAAATTGGGTCTTTAAGGGCGTCTGGCAGCTACCCCCCACCACTTAAAACGTCTGGCAATGGTCATTCATTTATCCTGTAAGTGTAACGAACAAGTTCCAATGGGTTTCATGAGGTTACTTTTTCAGCTAGACTAGCCTAGCTGGAAAAATTTGGGTCTTTAAGGGCGTCTGGCGGCTACCCCCCCCCCCCCTCCACCACTTAAAACGTCTGGCAATGGTCATTCATTTATCCTGTAAGTGTAACGAACAAGTTCCAGTGGTTTTCATGAGGTTACTTTTTCAGCTAGGCTAGCCTAGCTGGAGTTGGGCCTTTAAGAGCGTCTGGCGGCTACCCCCACCACTTAAAACGTCTAGCAATGGTCATTCATTTATCCTGTAAGTGTAACGAACAAGTTCCAGTTGTTTTCATGGGGTTACTTTTCCAGCTAGGCTAGCCTAAGTTTGAGGGGTCCTTTTTTTGGCCCTCCTGGCCACACCCACCACGGATGACCAGCCAGACGTGCATTTCCATACTTAGGGCCATATGTACTAAATTGCTATATACATAAAAATTGGTAACCTTTTCAGCTAGGCTGACCCCCGCTGGCTCCCAGACTATAAATTCGGGTACCTCCCTGCGAGTCGCTTTGACTGTGCACCACCTTTTATTTAAAAAAGATATACACATTGTAGAAAAATGTCTCCTCTGCCAGTGCCAATTCTATTTCATGGAAATAAAAGAGTCTTTGCTAGACGGCCGAACGACTTTAAAAAAAAAAAAAAAAAATCTTGCACGCTTAGAACAACGGAAATCGCGTTGGTTGATGCATGTTCTGTAAATGGTCGTGGGGATAATAATTATGATCGATAGGGGTAACTTTGGGCACTACCCACAGGGTTTCCTAAAGTTGACTGTGCCATCTTCAATATCTCAAAACCCTCAAGGATGCAAGAGCTGAATCATCCAGATTCGAATAAACCACCCTCCAAATAGAGTTCATTCATTACAAAATTGGACAAGTGAATATAGATGTTGACACTTGTTTAATTTCGTACTTTGATTCTACGTAATTGATGGATAAGCTATCATTATCTGTCTGATAACAAACTCTAATTTGCATAATATTATTCATGCAAGGTTACTAATGCTGTAGAGTTTGTTTTTGGTGAAGAGAAACTGAAATATCATATTTGAACACTCTTAATAGGCTCATATCCGGCGCTTTCAAGCATTTGAATAATTATTCCGTTGGCTCGGTACCCTTTCCATATCATGCAAATGAGGCCCAGATTATGTACATGGAAATGTTTGCATCGCACTAACTGACATTGTAAACGCAGGTTTCAACACTATCGGTGTTCCAATCTGAAACTTAGAAGCATAGTTTTCATGGAAACACTGTATTTTTATCATTATGGGAGCTAATTTGCATATTATGCAAATGAGGTCCACATTATGTACATTGAAATGTTTGCATCGCACTACAGTAACTGACATTGTAAACATAGGTTTCAACACTTTCGGTGTTCCAATCTGAAACCTAGTAGCATACCCTTATGGAAAGAACACAGTTTTACCACACTATGTAACACAGTGTGCAACACAGTGTGGCACACAGTGTCGAACACAGTGTGGAACACAATGTGTAACACAGTGTCGAACACATGTGTTTAATATGTGTTTAATATGTGATTTTGGGACGTGTGGTAACACTGTGTATTTACCACAGTGTGAAACATAGCGTCACCACGCTGTGTAACATAGCGTTACCACATGGTCCAAAACACATATTAAAAACACTGTGAATCAAACCACAGTCTCACACACTATGACCACAGGGTTTTAACCACATAGTCCACCACACTGTGGCAGTCACCACATAGTCCACCACACTATGGTATTCACCACATAGTCTACCACACTGTGGCAGTCACCACATAGTCCACCACAGCACAATGTGGTAGTCACCACATAGTCATCAATTGTATCTAATACCATATAGTCATCAGGTCTATCAATATTTGTAATGCATGAAGTAGATAACACACTGTTATTGTATATGAAATTACTTTTCATAATAAAATTTATGACATTGGTATAACATAACATTATTAGACAATAGTTCAAAGGAAATCCCATTACAAATACTTCGAATTTAGAAGTATTTTATGAATTTTCTCAAATTTAGGTTGCTTTTTATAAATATTCATGAGCTATGCAAAGTCTGTACCACAGGAATGCCACAGGAATACCACAGTGTTACCACAGGAATACCACAGTGTCACCACAGGAATACCACATGAATACCAAAGAAATACCGCATGAAGTATCACATTCTGTACCTCAGCACTCCCACTTGATAGGTAATACTGTAGGAGTATAGGACAGGTTAAGTACTGCTTAAATCAAGTGTCATAATTCGCAGCATAACTCACCTATTAATGAGATTCTGGCATATGCATTTTGTTTTGTTTTTGCATCCCAGTTGGTACTACTGTGTGGTACTGCTGTGTGGTATTGTCCTGTGATAGTCATGTGGTATAGCATGTCACGAAAAAAAAAAAAACCCTACAAGATTATCCTGTGACATTTTTCTGTAATTAAATTGTACAAGAAAGCAGTTGTAAACACAGTTTGTATCCATACTACTGAATATTCTCGGCACACTACCAGAATAAATTATTGTGTGCAAGCAACAGGCAATGAAGTGGCTTTTGTACATGGTTTTGTGGTTTCGGAAGATGATAGTGATGCCTTTGCTCTCATTAAATGGTGTTGTATATTGTCCAGCTTTAAGTTATTGGTTTATTACTTTATTGGATAATCAGACCAGTTAAGTGGCTTTACAAACTTGATAAAAATCTCTGGGGAGTACATGTAGTGATGAGGTATATTCTTTTAATTTGATACATACATGTACATTAATAAACTACAATACTTGAATCCTTTCACCAAACTGGTAAATTGCTTCCCCCCCCCCCAACAAAACTAGAAATAGCCTGGTTTTACAAGGATTAACATGCCATGTGGTAGTACAAGATCTGAAATCCCCTACTGACAATACTAAAGCAAAGTTCAATATACACCACAATGTGGTAAACATGAGTCATTGTGTGTCAAAGTACTAGATGTTAAAAAAATAGTTTGCGCTTTTGATTGTGAATAACTGAAAGCCTATGAAAATATAACTTTTCACAAATTTACACATTAGGTAGCTAATGTAGGCATACAATTTTGTTGTATGCTGTTCCCTGCAATATTTTGAAACAGTACACAACAAAATTGTGCGTTATTCACGGCTACCTTTTGTGTAAATTTGAGGAAAGTTAATTTTTATTATTTTTTAGTTATTCAAAATAAAAAATGTAGTGTTTTTCCTTAACATCTAGTATGTGGATATTATAGTGTTAAATCAATGATATGAAATCCCACTGTGTAACAACATTATGGACACAGGAGTACACATATTTCAATATATACCGCACTGTGTGTTCAGTATGCCAAGTATGTGGAGATGATGCAGGTGAATGATCTGAAACCCACAAAGTGACAACACCGAGCACAGGGTTTACACATAGTTCAATATATACCACACTGTGGTAAGCACAAGTCACAGTGTCCGGTATGCCAAGTCTGTGTGGATTATGTGGTAAATGAATTATCTGAAATCCCACAGTGTGACAACACTATCAACACAGGGTTTACACATAGTTCAAAATATACCACACTGTGTCAAACATGATTCACAGTGTGTTCAGTATGTGATCTATGTGGGGATTATGTGGTAAAACACTTAAACTGAAATACCAGACTATGGTAGCATTATGAACACAGGGTTTACACATAGTTCGATATATACCACACTGTGGTATATGTGTGTCACTCTGCGTTCAGTATGCCAATAATGTGGTACATGTGATCTCAAATCTCACACCGTGACAACGCTGTGACCACATGGTTAGCACATTGTTTACACATAGTCAACTATGTGAACACACTGTCGTAACATTATACCACACTGTGGTGTATGTGAGCCACTCTGTGTTCGGTATGCCAATTATGTGGTACACTATGTGATCTCAAATACCACACTGTGACAACACTGTGACCACATGGTTAACACATTGTTTACACAAAGTCAACTATGTGAACACACTGTCGTAACACTATACCACACTGTGGTATATGTGTGCCACTCTGTGTTCGGTATGCCAATTATGTGGTATATATGTGATCTCATATACCACACTGTGACAACACTGTGACCACATGGTTGACACATTGTTTACACAAAGTCATCTATGTGAACACACCGTGGTAACACTGTGTTTGTTCCATAAGGATAGTTTTCATGGAGACACTATCTTTATCGTTATGGGAGCTAATTTGCATATTATGCAAATTAGGTCCAGATTGTGTACATGGAAATGTACATGGAAATGTTTGCATCGCACTAACTGACATTGTAAACATAGGTTTCAACACTTTCGGTGTTCCAATCTGAAACCTAGAAGAATAGTTTTCCTGGAAACACTGTATTTTTATCATTATGGGAGCTAATTTGCATATTATGCAAATGAGGCCCAGACTATGTACATGGAAATGTTTGCATCGCACTAACTGATATTGCAAACATAGGTTTCAACACTTTCGGTGTTCCAATCTGAAACCTAGAAGCCTAGTTTTCATGGAAACACTGTATTTTTATAATTATGGGAGCTAATTTGCATAATATGCAAATTTAGCCAATTTGCCCCACTGGATTTTTTGGGACTTTTAGTATGGTGTTTAGGAGCCCATAACAAGTTGCACTGCAGTGGAATTCCTACTGTTGCAATTAGTGGTGGGTGAAACCCTATTTTTACTGGACTAGTAGCCAAGTTTAGAGCATGACCAAAACTTTTTCCGGATGAGTCGCGGGGATTGCCCGCAGGCAGGTCCACGCAGAACGCTACTAGGAGGCCCTTATTTGCAGCACCTCGCAGGCAACTCCCACGCAGGTACTTCGCAGTCCCCGTATGCGGCCAAATTAATGCCATTCTGTGGTTTTTTAGTTCAGTTACCAAAATGTGCAGATTGTCCAAATTGTGCAGGCAAATCCACTTTTAACTGCACATTTTGGTAACAGCTGATCCCGTCAGGTATTAGGTGCACTATCGGCACACTTTGGTAAATTACAAAAACATGCAAAATGTGCAGTTACCAAAATGTGCCGTAACACAGTAAAAGTTACGGTCAAAAGAAGCAAAAAATTTCTTATTATTCTCTTTATTTTTCTTGACCTTTAATCGCAAATATCTCCATTTGGCAAATATGGACTTATCGGTTTTTGCAAACAAACTCTTCATATATATATATATATATATATATATATATATATATATATACATTTAAATGTATTTTAATGTATGTATACATTATACTATATATTATACTTTATACTTTTACGCACGAATGCATGAATTGTTGTATCCTGCAAAGTTTTCCTTTGTAGAGTTTTATGTGATCTGCGTGTAGAGAGGTATAGTTCCCATTTTCTACTTTCCAGGTAACTGGAAATGACTTCACTGACTGAATGTTGCCAAGGTGTCTGTGTCACAGTGGGAATGGCAAGTTTGGGATGTCCTACACACTGTGAATTGTTTCATGAGACAAGGCTTGTAATGGATTCACAACTTAACCGTCCAAGGTTGGCGCACTTTGAACATGAGACCGAGGAAAGATGATAAAGTTACAGAAAGAAAAAAAAATAAGACAACAGTGACAACAACAAACAAACAAACAAAACAAAACGGTGACTTCAGCAGCTACGGCAGGTGGAAACCGTCCAACATGGTCCCATCGTGAACTTCCCGGCTTGGCTGGCCTCAATTTTGTAATCATACTATTATCATAATGTGTATTCACCAGTGAAATAGCAGCAACAACAGCAATAAACAGACTAACAAAGCGCTTCTGTCGCTCCAGCTTCTCTTTTTTTTTTCATTTCATTTCATTTATTTTCACTTAATAAAACATGCATACATAAAAATGTGACAATATTATGACAAGTATGTATGTTCTGTTCTGTACATTTTATACATATGTCTATTTTTGTGATTTTTTGAAAGATGTGAAATAAATTGAACTGAATTGAATTGAAAAAGTGACAAAACAAACAAACAAGCAAACAAACAGCCAAAGTTATCAAGTGAAGGGGTTAATAAGAAGGCGCTGGACCTTATTTGAAACTAACCCAAGGAAAGTAAATACAGTGTATTGCCTCTTCCTTCTACAAACTATAACCAGTAACTGACAAGAAAAGTCGGCACACGCGCGCACATTCGCATACATACACACATATAGGCCAGCGGATGGATGCAGAATTTGGGGGTCAACTGGCAACTATCGTATAACAAACAAATTTTGTAATTCTTTGAAAGTATATGTGTTAACAAACTTACCAGTAAAATTTACCCAGAAGTTCTGCCCGGGAACATGCCCAAATGACGTCATCAACATGGCCACCCCTAAACCAGAAAATGAATGGGAATTTTAGGATATCTCAAGTGTTCATTATACAACTGACATTAATCATGATATAAGTTGCTGGTGTATGTATTTCTTACTTCCTGTCTTTCTTCAAGCAAAATTGGGCCCATTTGTGACCTCTTTTTCAAAAAATCTGAGCCCAAATTAGGTCATTTCTATGGCAACTTTATGCAGAAAACAATGTTTTTCTCAAACAAAAAATGCAACACCTTCTCAACGATGAACACAATTTTAAATTTATATACATGTAAGTAAGCATGTAAATTCATAGCTATTTAATTGACTGGAGTTGAGACCTAACCTATGAGAGACCATAGTTACCATGGTTACACTCAAACTTGCCAGTAGCCATTATAACACAGCTGTCCAGAAATCACAATTTTCATTATTAGTGGTGTATTAATAATTTTCATTATTAGTAGTGTATTATGTATATTCCATCTCAGTAGCTGGATTTTTTGTTGTTTTTTGTTTTGCATTTGGCACAATCATTAGACAAGCTGACATTTCGTTCAACTCAATTAGGCATAGAATATAGGTTAAGTCAATTTCTCATAAAATGAGACCCTCGTCCATCTCCGCCCCCACTCCCAATAAAAATGGTCAGTTCATGGCTGTTCCTTTCTTGCAGTCCTGTAGGGTGTTTCACCAAACTTTTCATTGGTTTCAGTTTCACTTCATTGGTTTCAGTCTCGCTATTTCACTTTTCTGATTGGTATGTTTCCGTCACGAAGAGTTGCTAAGTAAAACTGAACACACTAAATGGCACTGATCTCACTGAAATCAATGTTGGTGAAACGGGTCTTGCATGGACTTCTGTACGATATCAAAGCAAGCGCATTTTACTCGATGGACTACTACAACAAATACTGTACTTCTGAAAGAAATGAAGCACTGTTAACAGAAACTGCATACACATTTTGTCTTAGATCACTATTAGTCCAGTCAAAATAGGGTTGCACCCACCAGTCAATTGCAACAGTAGGAATTCCACTGCAGTGCAACTTGTAATGGGCTCCTAAACACCATACTAAAAGTCCCAAGAAATCCAGTGGGGCAAAGTGGCTAAATTTGCACAATATACAAATTAGCTCCCGTAATGATAAAAATACGGTGTTTCCATAAAAACTAGGCTTCTATAGGTTTCAGATTGGAACACCGAAAGTGTTGAAACCTATGTTTGCAATGTGAGTTAGTGCGATGCAAACATTTCCACGTTGAATATCATTAACACGAATATACTATATGTTCCAAACGTACATGTTTTCAAACTTCGATCGTGCCGTACATCAAGGGCACCTTTGTTGTAAAAAAATACATTGTAGTTAATAGAGGAGACATTGCTCTACAATATCCATATTGTCAAGAGGGTGAACATTAAAAGACAACCCCATGGGAATTGTCCAAAGGTACACCTACGCTCAAGCCCCCTTAAGACAAAATACAGATATTAGCAACGCGAACACCGTTGTTCTAGCGTGGATGGTTTTAAAAGTAGTCCCGGCAATATAGCAAATACATTTTATAACAATGAAGAGTCGTGAAAATGATAGAAGAGGTTTAACTTTACAAGATCTATACAGTGAAGAGGATGCACATCAATGGCAACTCTGTGGGATGTGCCAAAAAATATTTCACCCTTACGGCAATATAGAAAACATAACGCGAATATATATGTGTTCCAAACGTACATGTTTTCGTAATTCCATCGTGCCATATAGCAAAGGCACTTTTGTATCCAAAAAAATGCAACCAATTGCTAGAGAAAGCATTGCTCTACAATATCTACATTGTCAAAAAGGTGAACATTCAAAGGTAATGTCTGGGGAGGTGTCTAAATTTACACCTATTGTACGGTCACAGCCTTTATTACAAAATACGTATATTAGCTACAGTTGTTCTAGCGTGAATGGTTTTTAAAAGTAGGTCCGGCAATATAGCAAATACACTTTTTAACAATGAAAAGTCATGTAAATGATAGAAGAGGTTTAACTTTACAAGATCTACATATACAGTGAAGAGGGTGCACATTAATTGGCAACCCTGTGGGATGTGCCAAAAAATATTCCACCCTCACGGCAGTATAGAAAACATATAATATCAGATAACGCGAATATATGTGTTCCAAACATACATAATGTCGTGCCTTATAGCAAGGGCACGTTTGTTTCCAAGAAATGCAATGTAATCATTACAGGAGACATTGCTTTACAATACCTGTATAGTAAAAAGGGGTGCACATTTAAAGCGGCCCCTTGAGAGGCGCCCAAAGTTACCCCCTCAACCCCGCGTCCCCATCTGCAAAACGTGCATTATGCCAACGTGAGTACTGTTGTTATGAATGTACTCTTACAGTTACAGCTAATTTGCATTTTATGTAAATTATTTTTGTATGACCAATTCGAAAAGGCATCCATCGTGTTCATTGACCAACAAAATATAAGTTTATACATTAAAATCTTTATAATTGGATAACGGGAAGCTGAGATCTGTCAATTTTCTCTCATATGCAGGTGCTAATTTGCATATTATGCAAATTTTACTATTTCACCCCACTGGATTTTTTGGGACTTTTAGTATGGTGTTGAAGAGGTGTCAACGACTTGCACTGCAGTGGAGTTCATGCTGTTGCAATTAGTGGTGGGTTACCCCCTAAAAAGTGCTAGATTGACTGGACTATATTAGACTACATAGGCCTACCAGCAATCCCTTCCGAAAAAAAAAATGTTTGAAAGCACAATGTTTTGTTAATACTATTAGGTTATAAAAGTATTTTGAACAATATATGTTTCAAAGGCTGACCATATATGCCCTGGGATGAGCATCGTTTGGATAGGTGATCATCAATAATCATCATGCAATAATTCCACAAATGCAGGGAATATTTGCGTAGATAGAATTACATTTTCTCATTAAGGTTTTTTTCATGATAGAGTTACCATGGCAATGACTATATGTCCCCATATTAACACATGATTAAGACGGAAATTGGTTTGGCACTTCGCTGAAACCAACAAGACACATCAAAAAACATATATTTAGACATTCTTATTATATTTCAACAAATTAAATGACAATTATGATGGAATTTTTGTTTATTTCTAGTGTAAGGTTGCTATAGAAACGCTATTGGTATGCGTACAACTCACCAGCTCAATTGAAAATGAGCGTACTTGATGGCTGATGACCTGAGCTACATGAGAAATAGCATTACTGTATCTAGAATCACTTCCTTTCCGACATATTCCATTTTTATTATTAGAGTTGTCGAAGTGAAAATTACTCTACCAAAACTGCAGTTCTTAAGACGCCATTTTGATGACGTCATTTGGGCATGTTCCCCATTAGATTTTCTGGGTAAATTTCATGTGGGATATTGTCAGGACGTATACTTTTTAAAAAAGTTTAAATTTGCTTGTTATACGATAGTTGCCAGTTGAGTCCTTTTTAAGCCACTTTTTGGCCATCGTCTGCAGGCCTAATACACAAACAGAACATATTACACAAGCACATTAACAATACACAATATGCCATTTATACAAACACACCCCTGTCATGCTACTCTACTATTTATTCAGAATGATATTGAGTAATTTCAGAATAATTTTCAAGTAAAATACGCTTGAAAGCTTTCTTAAAACTTTTTACTGTCTTCTTACATTTCACATCAGAGTGTATAGAATTCCAGATTTGCGGGCCTTGAAAAAAAAATGACTTTTTGTAAGAGAATATACGAATCAGAGGCAAATAACAATTTTTTACAATTCCTTGTGCCATAATTCATGATTATCTTTGTTTAATTCAAAATAGCTAAGTAGTGATGTAGGTAAAATATCATTATAGCATTATAGTTGAAATAGACAAAGAAGACAAAATTGGCAAAGAAGGTGCCCTATAAGGTGAATGCGAGACTACTTTAATAGCTCGCTTTTGTAATTTAAACAGTCTCTGCATAATGCTCACTAGATTTCCCCCATGCTAAAATACAATAATTCAAATGTGGTAGAATAAGGGTGTTATACAATAATAATAACAAAGATCTGGAGTAGGACCGTAGTCGGTTTAAGATCCCGATACGTTGTGATAATTTGTTGCAGATTACACCAGTGTGTCCCTTCCATGACAGGCAGTCATCAATTTCAACCCCAAGAAATTTTACATGAGAGGCACGTAATATTCTATTGTCATTAATATGGATCACAATATCATCTTTATTTCTAAGCTTATTTGAATACACCATATGATTAGTTTTATTTATATTCAATGCCAACTTATTTACTTGCAACCATTCTATAAGTTTACTTATGTCATAATTAAATGTATATTGTAAAACATCAGAATTACAGTTGGACAGGAACACACTTGTGTCATCAGCAAACTGCATAAATTCAAGCTTATCTGAAATATTGCACATATCATTTACATATAATATGAATACTAATGGCCCAAGGATAGAACCCTGGGGCACTCCACACATTACGATTTTCTGCTGAGAATGTGTATCATTTAATTGAACATATTGCTTTCTGTTAGTTAGATAACTTGTAAACCTTTGCAATAAAACACCATGAATTCCATAGTTAAATAATTTTTGTATCAGTATTGTATGGTCCATTGTGTCAGATGCCTTACTTAAATCAATAAATTGGCCAACCATTATTTCTTTTCTATCAAAAACATCAACAACCTCATGTATGAATTCAAATAAAGCATGGGACGTGGAATGCCCACTTCTAAAACCATATTGATGTGGTGATATTATATTGCATTCATTAAAAAAAAAAATCATACAATCTGTTGTACACACATTTCTCTAAAACCTTGGCACCTTTCTCTAAAAACAGGCAATATTGAAATGGGTCGATAATTGGAAACATCATCTTTCTTCCCTTTCTTATAAACAGGCACTAACCTAGCAACTTTTAATTTGTCAGGAACAACACCAGTAGATATAGACAAGTTGAATATTTCACTCAATGGATAACAAATTGCTTCTACCACTTTTCAAACATGTTACAATCTCAATGATTTCTTTTGGAGCAATGGGTGGAAAGAAAGCAGTGCGAGCATTCATTAACAGATATTTTTTTAAATATTCTCTACTGGTGCTGTCGTTTGTATCACTCCTACTTTCTGAATACAGTTGATTGATTGATTGATTGATTGATTGATTGATTGATTGATTGATTGATTGATTGATTGACTGATTGATTGATTGATTGATTGATCGATCGATCGATACTGATTGTGTACTAATTTTGCCGTGGTTTGGCAAAGGGACTAAAGTCTTCTGATTCAAGCCTCCTTGCTATCACTGATCTCTATAAAGTGCTTGTTATGGCTCTAACTGTCATGGAAGAAAATATGAAGGCTCACTCCTGACTTAGACTAGATTCACTTTGTACATAAAATAACTCTGCTGCAGACTAATTTATGCAGATATTGAACGACGGGTAATGATGGCATAGCGGTCCCAATTAATTATCCCCAACACGCACACATGCACGCACACACACGTGCGCACACACACACACACACTCACACACGCACACACACACTCACACACGCACGTATAAACACACACATACATGCATTCTTCTCTCTCTCTCTCTCTCTCTCTCTCTCATTCCCTTTGTCTCTTTATCATCTAGAGAATGTCACAGCAGTCCAAACTTTCCAGCAACATTACCACCATGTATATACACACTTTCAAGAGCCGTAGTCACAGTCAATAACAGTCAATAACATCCATCATTAATTGAACGAACCCAGTATGTCATGGCAAATAACGTTCAATTTCTTCGATGACTGAAGAAGTTTACATTGAATGAACATACATCATCAAGTCAAGTCTGAGTCATTTTACACGTTGGACGAAGCCATTGACGAAATCAGATGGCTGAAGATGTCTTGTACTTGGCCACCGCGAGAAAACAGAGGTAAAATCTACAAGTTGAGGCGCAGTGGTATCTATTAGTCTGCCTCTCACTCGATTTAATTCAATTCGGCATTTTTCGAAAAAAACAAACAAACATAACCTACAGATCACTTTCTTTTGTGGCAGTATAATCTATAAACAAGACAATTAATGGTAGTTGGGTAGCGTATTCAACTTCAATTTACAGGGGAAACCCAGTCCAAATATAAGTTGGTCTGATAAAAAAAAAGAGTAAAATCTTACGAGTTCAACAAGTAAATATTTGACTGAAATCGAATGAAAAACAAGGAAGTTAAGACGTTTTGCAGTTTTGCTAATTTCTGCAAAACAGTTCTTGTACAGTGTACAGTGGAATTGAATATGCAAATGAGTGAGCTAACCATGTCATGACCTCACAATTTTCCATTGGTCGTGTACAAAAAAGAATGACGAAAATTCATTGTTCTGTCATTGAAGTCTGAAACATGATGTTATTCCTGGTTGGATAGCTTCATAATAGTGGTCAGTTAGATATACGAGGATTTGAGCGTCGGACATAAAATCTGGAAATTTCAAAATTTTAAGTACAAACTAAATGGAAAGCTGTGAGGGGGATGACATGCTCACTTTGCCATTTGCACATTCATATTGACCGCTCAAGAACTATAAAAAAAAAAAAAAAAAAAAACCTTCAAATTGTCACAACGTACTTCGTCAGATTTCGATCAAAATTATACCGTTGAACCTGTATTGGTTTACTCTTTCTTATGTGACTAACTTATATTTGGACCGAATTTTCTCCTTCATGAGTGAAACCTTGTAGTAACGATACAGTGTAATGCATGCTGAAGTAATGAAAGTCACGTATTACAATATGCACTGTGCGAACATGTTAGCTCCATGGTGCGAAAAATGGGTTGTTCCCACGCACACTGAAGAGAGAATGCTTGCAGAGTGTGGGTCCCTCTGGGGAGGAAGATCAATATTTGGAAAAATAGTTTGAACAAAAGGGGGGAAAACCGTTTGGCGCCCATTAAGAAGATAAGACTGACAGAAACGCGCGCGCACACAAGAAGCTCAGTTAACAAGTTTGCTCATATAAATCAAAGTAAAGAAAGAAGCTCATCTGTAAATTCAACCCAAATTGGTGTTCAAGTTTTTATCTCAATCCGACATAATATCCGAAGGCTGTGGCTTACATTGACAGCTGTGACTATTTCACGCTGAAGTAAAAAAAAAAAACAAAAAAAAAACAAAAAAAAAACAAAAAAAAAACACCAGACAAAAACAAACAAAAACAAGCAAAAACAAACAATAAGGCACCAACCTTGTCTCTGTCTTTGAATTTTGTCTGAAAAAGGAAAAGCAATATTGCGACACGTGAGGAGGGGAAGGAAAAAAAAAGGAAAATGGCTCAAGTAGCTCTTGTTTGGGGGCGGGGTAGGATGTGCATGTCCCATCCATGAGAACAACAACAACAACAAAATACACGCACACTCTGTTCTGCGAATACAATGTAACTGAATGTAGACCCCTCTCCATGCATCAATCGCCAAGAGCAGGGTGCATAACCTAGTGAGGTGGACCCCTGATCTCCAAGCATAACACAACTGGAACCCGTGTAAGACCAACTTGTGCTGCTGAATGTATAGACTATCCAGCCATCTTGTCAGATGGAAAATGAAAAAAAAAATATCCTCGTGAAGTGCAGCTTATTCTACATATTATTTCAATATATTCATGACATATATTCGATATTGGGTTCCGGTATTTTCCAAACAAGTCACAACGTCTATAGTAGCTAGTCTACATCAGTTACCTCTTCCTCCCCCCCCCCCTCTCTCTCTCTCTCTCTCTGTCTGTTTATAAGTTTACATAATGGAACTTTGAGGAAATAGAGAATTTACCGATTAATGACCATTAAATTTGACATAATTGTGTGTGAGACTAGACTTCACGAGCCTATATCTGATGCTAAGATAGAGAGGGTTTATACATTTTCACAACATACAACTCTAATTTACACGTTTTCAGAGGGATTATTGGTGGAGATGACTTTTGTTTTATATGTTACATCATTAGGGAAAACTTCATTTTATTTAATGAGTAAAGAAGCAAAATATACCCGATATCATAGTTGAAAATGAATCTTCTGAATGCTCAGACTCAGAGAGATGGTGGCTTCAGAGTTAAAAAAAAAATCGAACATTAAAGGCACAAATATACCTGTGGAATTCTTTTGTGCAACCGCAGAGATACACAACATTGCGCAACCATAGAAAACTGACAACTGTTTGAATGGATATATATATATATATATATATATATATATATATATATATAGCCAGCTGGAACTCTAGACCTTGATCCTCCTTTGAATTGATATTCGCTCTGCAGGCCCTTGCAGGGCAGGGCTGTATTTGCACAAGAAGAGCAGCCAGATGGTTTTATGCTCTCATTAGTTTGTTTTTTTGTTTTGTTTTGTTTTTTTTTTTTTTCTCTTTTTTTTTTTTTGGGGGGGGGGGAGGGTATAAGGGATGAGTATGCAGCTGCTGCCCACACCTGACATGCCTAACGGGTTCCTCGAGCGTTGACATTTTGACCGCTGCGCCTTGTACGAAGAGTTACAGAAGGAAAAGAAAAATCCCCACTTTTGTTTCATTTCGCCCCAAAGTTCTCCAATGGAACTCTCCTCAATGACTGGCATTCTAACATGCCAAATTTCGAATTCACTTCCTGTCTATCACTTACCTACGCGACGTTTAATAATATTTCTTTATTTTGCGCCGACATTCTCCCGCGAAGTGCCATTTCTTGTCCCTTTCATCACTTACCTAAACCGATGTCTATTCACGTGTATTAGCCAACATTGTTACTTTGTTTTATTTCGCGCCGAAATTCTCCCGCGAAACCCCATTCAATAACTGGCATCCTAACATGCCGAATTCAAATTCCTGTCCCTTTCATCGCTTACCTAAACAATGTCTGTATACGTGTATTAGTCAAATTGTGACTTTTTTTTTTTTAATTTCGCGCCGAAATTCTCCCGCGAAACCCCATTAAATAACTGGCATCCTAACATCCCGAATTCAGTTTCTTAGGACCATCTCGTCTACTGAGTGGCATGGGGGCGTTGAGGTGCCTCAACCCGGTGGCGATGATGGCGCCTTAGCGTCCTTGTAGTTCATCTTAGCCGACGAATTGTAATTCCAGACCCTGATAGATTCTAACTATAATAAAATATGTAATTTATATAAATTGCGAAAGAAATAATCAAAATAACTGAAAATACAATTAGCTTTATTACACAATACCTTTTTGTTTTGTTTTAATAATGACTGAGGTGCATATTCTGCTCCACCACAAAGTATTTGATGGCATGTGTCATTTGTTTTCTCTTCTTTGTGTGTGTTCAAACATCATTGTACTTTAATCAATAATATTATTCATTGTATATTGTAACCACCGAGAGATGGTATTATCATTTCACGAAATATGTTACTGATATTCTGCCCCCATCACTTTACGTTATTTCTAATCGGTTAAAGTTGGCACCCTGGATTCCACCCCTTCCCCTACAAAAGCGTATACTAGTTCAAATGTTACAAAATAATTCAATTTGGAGTTTCGTTTTAGTTTTAGACCTTGTCACCATGTCAATGAACTCAGAATTCAAAGAGTTTCTGTTTGCCGGCTTCAGTCTACTCTATATTACGATGAACGTTTTGCCTCATCTCAGTCAACATTCTTTGAACTTGCTCAATCAACATCTTGCTATTGTTTCCTCCTTAGGCGTTTTCACATCAGCCCGATAAAAATCCAAGCTCGAGATATTTTTTTTTTTTTTTTTTGCGATCGCAAATTTAGCGCGCTATTTCATTTCCTATTCACATCAGCCCAAACATTATCAAATAGCGCGGTGGTTCGCATTAATTACCCCTCCTATTTCGGAAATTTCCCGAGTTGGACTCAAGAAATTTTTTCGATCAATTAGCGCGCTAATTTGTATTCACATTATCAAACAGCGCGCTATTTCGTGATCGCGTTAATTTCCCAAGTCAGGAAATAGCGCGCCATTTCGAAACAACGGGCTGATGTGAAAACGCCTCTTGTATCCTCAACGCCAAAATGGAATGTTTTAATCGGCGACAAAACAATCATATACAGTGTTCATTTGCTTTATTTTTTTCTACTGCTCATAACTCCCATTGTAATTTTCTGTTCCCTGTCTCACCCCCCCCCCCCCCTTCCCACCAATCGGTCGATGGTGGGATACCAAATCCGCCAACAAGTGCAACATGTTTGCATGAAATGTATTTCTTTATTCAATTCTTTTGTAGCTCAGCACCTATTTGCGCACTTCTTATTTCGTTCACTGCACCCAATCTCACGGCCAAACACAGAAGTCATGCTATAGGCACTCCCGTTTTATCAACAACCAGGGAGGTGGGAAGAGAGTTCTCTTCCCACCTCCCTGCAACAACGAACTCGTGCAGCCTTTAGCTTACAGACCCTAACTCACTACTCAAGAAAAAAGAACTCCACTAATTATGGATAATGCACTATACTAACACAAACACAAGCACCAACACACGCGCATTTATATATAGACAAAACACACACACACACTCACACAAGCACTACCATGTCCACACACACATACACACATTTTTTTTTTATAATATTCTTTTATTTGAGTTTCATTCAATGTGAAATCCATATTAACAATAAAATTAATACGTCCACCAACAAAAAAAAGAAAGCAGCTGTATTCTTCTTTCTTGTGCTGCTAAATCATTTTTCAAACATACAGTACGATATATTTGATTCTTTTTACCAAATCATACCCTGTGTTTATAAGAGAAATGACATAAAAATCTGCATAATTCTCAGAAAAAGCTATTTTGATCAGCCTAATCAAGCCAATCCGAATGTGCCTTATCACTCACACACCGACTAAGAAATGTGTGCTACTCAGTCACTTTTTCACTTAACTTCCTTTTTTTTTTTTTCTTTTTTTTTTTGGCAGAGCACACACTATATACATAAATATATCAGATAAAGTATAACTCTTAAAGGAAAAAAAAATCTTGATCGACTTGATCAGATTGCTCAATATCCACTTCATTATATAAATTATCTTACACTCTCTTGAGAATACAGCAGTTTCTAAAACATATTAAAAACAAACATTCTAAACATTCTTTACTTAACCGAACAAAACTCATCATTTTTTTTTCCATCTAACCTATCAACCACCCCTCCCCCCCCCCGTCTGTGGTAAAAGCACAAAATAAACATATGTGTATATCATCAAAACAAACCATATTCCTGCCTGACCCCTTAACCATTATTCTACCATTGCCTAACTACATCTACCTAACCCTAACCATCCCCACCTATTTCCCCTCTAACCATTACTCTACTCTAACCTAACTACATCTACCTATAACCCTAACCATCCCCACCTATTTCCCCACTAACATACCCCCCCCCCCCTGTAGACTTCCCTCAACACACACACACACACCCATATATGCACTAGACATCAACGAAAACAACAACAACATACCCACAAACACCAACATTTGCACGCCAAATCACACTACATACTTGTGGTATCTTGGTTACCTGTTTCTTTGACAGTTAAACACACACCAAATTAAAACCGAAGCTAACTAAACATTTTACATGGGGGGAAAAAAAGTGACCACCATAATGCTGATACATATACCGATTCCTAAACATTACTACGGCTAAAACCTAAACTGACCATCTGACTCTATGAAAGTTTCAACTGCTCCCATTTTTGCAAATGAAAACCGAGCTTACCTGCTTTAACCGCAACGTTCTTTTCCTCCTCTATAAAATCCAAAACAAATTTCTTTATCTTTTCCCTCTTGGGTAACTTATTTTGTTCTCTTGACCGAAATATTACAATTTTCATCAAAATTATCGAGGCATTCACGCATTTGATTCGATTTGAACTACATCGTAAGCCTAAAAAGATATCTCTCCATTCTAATTCTTCTAACTCAACTAAATCATAAAACTCAATAAGAAACTGCCATATCGGCTTTACTTTCACACAATCAAAAGATATATGTGAATAAGTTTCCCTTTCCAATTGACAAAAAGAACAAAGATTATCATTCACAAAACCAAACTTAAACAAATGTTCCCTTGTATATATCACCCCGTGTAACAACTTAAACTGAAATTCCCTATGTTTACTAAGTAAAGTCGTGCTTCTAGGTCTAAGAAATAAATTTCTAATTTCCTTATCACTGCAATCATACTTCACTTCACCATATCTTATTTCCAGAGTATACAATTCTTGTAAAGCTGTAACAAAATACTCATACACTATTTTTGACTTAATATTTTGAAATTCTAATATCTTACCAAAAATCTTCACCTGTATATCATAATTCAATACATCAATTTGCTGAAACCTTACACTCCCTGTGGACTCTTTCCACTTTTCTGGAAAAACATTATAAATATCATTTATCTTAAATATACCATTTCCCATAATACCTAAATTTCGAAAATACCCAACGGGTTTAATAAAAAATCCTTGTAAAATATGATGTACATTATAAACACCTTTTTCATATAAATCACAATCAAAAATACTCTTCCCTTTTATACATACTTTTCTATTATTAAATATAACTGGATTCATCACTTCATCTTCAAAATTCCTACATTTATCCATTTCCTGCCATACCTTAACCATTTCTAAATAAAAAGGTGGAACTGGATTTGTCAATGTCAATCTAGACCATTCATAGTCATATTAAAATAAGAACCTTCCTCCTACTGATCGAAAACTAAAATCAAAATACATTTTCCACCCAGATTTCTTCTCACCATACAATAAACGTTTCAGCCACATAATACGTTGCGTTTTGACAAACAGCTTAAAATTTATCATTCGCAGTCCCCCATTAACATAATCTTGATACATAATATTCCTTTTTACCCGGTCTTTACCATTCCACAAAAATTCAAAAATCATCTTATCCAATTCAGGAAATATCCATTGAGGAACAACTATGAGTGATGAAACATAATTCAACCTTGATAATGCATAAGTTTTCAACAAATGAATTTTTCCCATGAGTGTTAAATCACGCTGTTTCCACCATCCTAACAACTTTTTTATCCTACTTAATATTTCTTTAAAATTGATCTCATTCTTCCCCCTCACATCTCTTGCAAAATTCACCCCCAAAATTTTAACTGCATCAACATATTTTCCAGATACAGATAATACAGGTTTCTCTGTATCCTTACCCATCCACAAAAAATTACATTTTTCTTTATTTACAATTAACTCGTTTAGGACGGTTTGCTTTGGCGAGCGAACACCCCCACAGACGGACAGGTTTTCCAAAATCGAGCCCGAACCGAGGGTTACTAAGGGGGTGTGACTTACGGTCCCGCTTTACCCAATCATCAAATTGCCGTGTATGCGGTGTAGGAATCCGCTTTCTGATTGGATGAATAACGACCCCTCATGAATAATAATGTCGCTTCCCTTCGCTATCTGGGTTCGCGCGCGCGGTTTGAACTTCACGTACTATATATACGATCGTCAATTTACGTTCCCTCGTCAACTCAAATGAATAGCGTCTTTTATTATTGGGCACCAGGCTATGTCGAGGGTGTCGCAAATTTCTACTACATAATTGTCTTGAATTTACTGATTCATGGAGGCAATCTTTTATGGAAACTGTAATCCGTTGATCACAAGCCTTCAAAGTCTTTCAATGAAAAGCGATCGATCGGAGGATTGTGTACAGGCTTGCGTATTTCCATTTACACGACTGTAAGACACGCCAAGTAAATCTCGTATTGTGGCGATATCAAAGGCACACGAACCCACTCTTGACTTCCTGTTGTTCACAAAATTCCTTACCATAGCTAGTCAATGAATTTTGGAAACAGAAGGAAGTTTATTCATTGTATACAACATTTGAAAATCTGTTACACCTTGTTTGTCCCCGCTACTTGTATCCAAATACAAAGCTCGCGTGTCTGTAACAGAAGCACGTGGCTTTATTTCAACACTAGGCAAACCATCAACGATGTAATATTACAAGTAGAATTGGTGATACTGATTTATCAAAGTCGAATTTCGTAATAGAATAACGTCCACTTGAGTTTATTTCTTGGTTCTGTTTCAGTAATTCCCATAAAATTGACAAGAGCCTGGAATATGTTCAATATTCAAACAAATCTTTGCATCTTTCTAACTTTCTTTGAGACGAATAAAAATGCATAATCCACGCTTGCGCGATACCTGCCATCCTCTGAAGAAGTCTGTATAAAGAAGTTTGCTTCCTGAAATTATCAATCGTGACTACCTATAAATTTCGATCATGCGACTTATAATAGGTTTTCATTGGATGCATACAAGATATCACCGAGTCGATTTGTGAGTTTATTATCGGGGTTTGATGCTGCTTTTTTTCTGTGCGATCTTACAATTTCTTTACAACTTCGACGTAATGTCGGGAAGATAATGATTTAATCATTCACTATGTATCAAGTGAAATGAGATTTCTCACAGTGATACAAGACATATATTTAATTATTATAAAAAGTAATCACCAACCTAAATAAGTATCGTTATTTCTTACATAGAAAAAAAAAACTAAGAATAAAACACCGGTCCTGTTTAAGCCAGTTGACAGAACATGTATGAGCTCTTCAGATGAAACAGGGCAGTCTATACGATGAGAAGAGAAAAAGGAGAGAAAAATAGGCTGGTCATCTAAATTTTGTTTGATTGACGGTAGATAATTTGAAAAGATTTTTCAAACGTAATGTAAAATTATACAAGATGAGGTTTGCCTACAACCTGTGTTTTGGTAATATCTTTCTACGTTTTATATAATACATATGTATATATATATATATATATATCTGTATATATATATATATATATATATATATAACATATTTATATATATAAATATATATATATATATATATATCTGTACATATATATACATACATACATATATAAATTTTATGGGCAGAGTATCTTGGAGAAGCGATCATCACCATCAATGATAATATTCAATCTACACGTTTGTATATGGGAATGAAGAAGGGGATAGCTGGAAAGGAAAGTGATGAGATGTAATGAGATAAAATGAAAGAACACTAATTGAGACAAATGTATTACAAAGGAAGAGCAAAACGGCAAAAAAGGGCAAAAGGGTACAACATTATGCAAAGATTTTGCAGTTATTTTTTGTGTACGTTTGCCTTCCAATTTCGTAGTTACGTAATTCAAAATAGCCAACAAAAAAACGAAAAAAAGACCGCGCCATGAAGATGTTCATTCAACCTCGTTTGCCTTTCACTATGTCCTATCACTTCAAAAAATGTAGCATTAGCACAATTCAAATTAGAATTCCCATCGAGAATTCAGATTCGCATCAATGTGAGAGAGTATCTTTTCAGACAGGGTCGCAGGTGAGCATTTCCGAGTTCGTCGGAGAAGTTCATTTATATTAGAAACAAAAAGGTTGACCACCCGCCAGCTGATAGAAGAAGACGACATGACCATGGGAGAACGGCGAGCACATGTCACACAAGCTTGAAGGTCTAAAATCATTACATCACTTCAGAAAATAACGAAAAGATGATATGTTTGTTGAAATAAACGACATTTCTCCCGACATTCTTCGATCTCTCATAACAGACGGTTAATTTTGCTGAAATGATCTTCTCTTATGTCATGAGTGTAAATCAATATTGTTTTGTTTTATTGTGTATACGAGTCATCGCCCGGTAAAAGACAGAAAATGAAGTACTATTCTCATTCAATAAGCATAATGTATAAAGGAAACGAGCATTCGCTGCAATCGTTTATGAATATGAAAATGCTTCAATGCGATTTCACGAAGTCTAAAGGAATGAATGCAAGTAGGTCTACGTAAATACAGAGATGTATAATGCAATTATCATAAAAAATACGCAGCCACGATAAATGCATAAACCACTTCAATAGTAGCATGAAAACATTTGATCACATCAATATATGAGATGGACAAGAACATTTCATGCTTTTATTGCTCGAAATTCCTTGCTCCTAAACAAAGTAGAGTGTTCAATTGAAGCGACGTGTTATCACATCTCCGTCTCTCGCAAAACTGAATCATCACTTCGCAAATTTGGAGTGCTTTCTACAAATTTATTTCTACAAGTTTATTTTTTTTTTAGGCATGAGTTACCATATTCTACTGATTATAAATCGATTGAGCTACAAAGCGGTAGTGTGTTGCTAAAACCATTATAACTCAATGATCGCGAAATCATTTGACTTGTGAACTTCCGAAAGAGATGGACTGAAAAACCCAGACTTCTAAACGTATAAGTAATTGACAGAGCGACTATAGCCGAAAATTAGCATATTATGAAGAATTCATACAAAACTAGAACCAAAAAAGACTAAACAGTCAACATCACCATTGTCGGTATCGTCGTAATATGGGATGTAATTTTATTTTGACTGCCTCTTTGAAATACTGCAAACATCAAATACTGAACATCATAATTTTTATTTGTGAATTCTAAGCGTATGAGAGAGAGAGAGAGAAAAAAAAAACAACTTCTGCCGTATGTCTTGTTTCTCGCTTTATTGCAGCGTATGTCATTGTCGAGGTTTAAATTCTGTAATACATGTTCGTAACAAGTACATGAGAACTTGCACATTGGATTTTCAACAACCATAAAATCATTGGGGTCCGTAAAAGCGGTTACGTAATACATACGAAGCACATCACTATAATGCATTCTATGGACCGGTGCAGAATAAAGAGACTGTCTGTAATCGGCCTTTGAACTTCTTTATTATGCTCATAATCCCCGACTTTTCGGATGGCGTCTACGAGTGCGTCTTAGGAATGTTTTTGTATCAACATCCTGTCTATTCAAGGAGGTACAATGTAACCTGATACTCTGGCCACCAGGGTCCTGGTCTATTCAAAGTGTTCTTGCCTATAACACGCGCACATGTTACGCTGTGTTTCACCATGATGAATATAATTGTAAGACCCCATAGTGGCAATATCGGCTCTTGCATTGTATGAAAATGATGACTATTATACAGAATATCCTCTATTTGGCTCGTTGGCCGAGTAGATTTTTTGAACGATCTTATAACATAATCACGCTGTCATTCATAAGTATGAGAGAGAGAAAAAAAAAAGCTTCAAGCAACATCGAAGTTGAGTTTCTCAAACCAATCTTCCATTTGAGTTTGTTTCTTGGTTTTGTTTCAACAATTTTCATAATGTTGACAAGAGCCTGATGGGATGTTCAATATTCAGATAAATCGTTGCATCTTTCTTGCAATCTTTGACAGCTAATGGTGACTAAACCTGCGAACTCCATGCATTTTTGTATAAATACGTTTGCTTTGTAAAATTATCCATCATGACTGCCTCCAGATTTCGACCATAATTATATGACCTAGGTTTCCATAAAGGAGATCAACGAGCGCATTTGTAAGTTTACTGTCGGGTTGTATGTTGCAAATTTTATGTGCAATCATGATTCCCTTACAACTCTACCGTAATGGCGGGAAGGTATTGTTCACTGCACATCACTTGAAATTAAATGTCACACAGTGATATGATAATCATCAACAAACGGGATAGATTATTGTTATATATATATATATATATATATATATATATATATATATATTTATATTTATATATAACACCTATTCAAGTCAGTTGATGGAGCATTTATGAGCTCTTCCGGTCTGCAAACGAAACATCGGAGTCTATGCGATAAGAAGAAAGATTGAGAGATAAAGAGATAAAAAATAGGCTGGTCTTCTAAATTTAGTTCCATCATGGACGGTAATCTGAATACACTTTTGCAAACGAAATGAAATATTACACACGCCTAGGTTTGCCTATAATCTGTGTTATGGTGATATCTTATGAGATTATATATAATAATACCGGCAAAGTATCTTGGAAAGGTGATCACCACCATCAATGGGGATATTCAATCTAAACGATTAATTGTAGATGATGGGAATGAAGAAGTGGATAGCTGGAAAGGAAAGTAATGAGATGCAATGAGATAAATCGAAGCAGCACTAATCGAGGCAAATGTATTACAAAGGAAGAGCAAAACGACATATTCGAGTGTTCAAAATGGTTCAACATATATGCAAAGAGTTTGCAGTCATTTGTGTGTGTGTGTGTGTGTGTGTACGTTTGTCTTCTAATTTCACAGTTAGGTAATTCAAAAGCGCCTAAAAAAAAAGATCGCGCAATGAAGATGTTCATTCAATCTCAGTTTCCTTTCACTATATCCTATCACTTCAAATTACGTAGCCTTAACACAATTCAAATTAGAATGTCCATTGAGAATTCAAATTCGTCTCAATATGAGAGAGCGTCTTTTCAAACAGGGTCGCAGGTGAGCATTCCCGAGTTCGACGGAGAAATTCATTCAATTTAGCAACAAAAAAGGTTGGCCATCCGGCAGCTGTAGAAGAAGCCGACATGATCATGGAAGTATGGCAAGCACAAGCCAAACAGGCTTGAAGACCTACAATTATTACATCACTTCAGAAAATAAGGAAAAGACGATATTTTTGTTGAAATAAACGACATTTCTCCCGGCATTCTTTGATATCTCATAACAGACGGCTAATTTTGCTGAAATGATCTTCTCTTATGTCATGAGTGTAAATCAATATTTTTTTTTATTGTGTATACCAGTCATCCCCCGATAAAAGACAAAAACAAAAATGAAGTACTAACAATCTCATTCAATAAGAATAATGTAGGCCTATAAAGGAAACGAGCATTTGCTGCAATCGTTTATGAATATGAAAATGCTTCAATGCGATTTCACGAAGTCTAATGGAATGAATGAATGTAGGCATACCTAAATGCAGAGATATACGTAGACATAAAAAAATACACAGGCACGATAAGTGCATAAATTACTTCAATAGCAACATGAAAAAATTTGATTACATCGATAAACATGAGATAAGACAAGAACATTAATTTCATGTTATTGCCCGAAATACCTTGCTCCAAAACAAAGTGTTCAATTGAAGCGATGTGGTTATCACATCTCCGTCTCTCGCAAAATTGAATCACCACTTCGCAAATTTGGAGCGCTTTCTACAAAGAAAAAAAAAAGAAAAATCGTTTTTTTTTTTTTCGGTATAAGTTGTCATATTTGACTGATTATAAATGGATTGAACTCAATGATCGAAAAAAAAATTGACTCGTGAACTTACGAAAGAAGTGGACTGAAAACACCTCAGAC